>NC_085048.1:8117144-8350697 GCF_963662255.1 Cinclus cinclus
ATTCTATGTCTGTGATGTCACGGATAGTCAGACACAAAATGTAAACATTTTACATAACTATTTAAGTAGAAATAGTCAAGGCAAGGGAAGAAGAATGTGGCTGCTGGCATGAGTCATTCAAACAGTAATAATTTGCTAGACAAAGGAGAAGGAAATCTCAAATAACAGCAAACGTCTAATCCTACCGAATATAAGAAAGATGACTGGCAAAACCTAAATCCAAAATAAACAGTCAGGAGCAGATAAGGCAGATGAGACTGCTCCTATTGGGAGGGGGGCAATAGCAGCGATGTCACAGGACGAAAGAGGATAAGTCTGACTCAATTCTGACTTCTCTAATCAAGTGGCTCTGAAGTCTGATCTCTGCTACCACACCCGTCAGTGGCTGTAGCTGTGGGTGCTACGTGTACAGCTGTGGTGTGTGCACTCATCTCTGATTTAGGATATGGCTACCAAAGGTTAATAGCTCTGTATGGTGTTAGTGATTAACAGTGTTTAAGGACTAACCATTAGCATCTGTGCTGTTAAGGAATAAATTAACTCAGCAAAGATTTGATTTACACTGGACTGATATCAGTCTTCCAAGCACTCCCAACTTAGCCAACTCTAATTCCCTAATGGATATATTTTTATACATCCATTGCCACACTTTTTTTCCCCCCAGAATTTCCCTACATTATCTCTACCTCTAGCAAATAGCCAGGAATTTCCCAAGGGGAAATCTTGCTGTACTTTAAGACAGCATATAATCCAAACAAAATTGTCAGGGCTCTGTCACTTTTTGCTGTCACCCTATGTAGCCAAAGATATGATAACTTTTTTTTTTTCTTTAATATCTCTCTCTTACCTATGGTTTTATACAAATAATAAATATCAACAGTTATTTATATTTCTAATTTATACTTATCCATTCAGACATAAATGGAAGAAAGACAACTGTGACCAACAAGTAGAGCTGAATTGTATGGATTTCAGACAGTGAATAAAAAGTCTTGTGCTTATAACTGGCATGTTTGATTTTGTTATTTACTTATTTTCTTTCACATTTGAATGAATAAAAAAAGGAAAAAAGGAAATACAATGGACTAAATTAAATAACAACAACAATAAAAAGAGGAACATCTACTCTAGCAATGGAAACATACTGAAGGTCATTTTTTGGAAAAATATCCCGTTCCTGGCTGTGATATATCCTGGGCTAATTATAGATCCCTATTGGAAATAGCATATAATCAATAGCTTTTTACCACTGGACTGGAAAATGTATTAGACAAAATATTTCCTCCATTCCTAGTTTGTAAAATACCTGTAATGGTTTAGTCCAGCTAGAAACTAAGAACCACATTTCTGCTTGCTAACTTTTCTCACAGGCTCTGTTGGGAAGGATGATTGAAAAGAAGAGGAAAACTTTGTGGATTGAGAGAAGAGCAGCTTGTCAGTAGAATAGAATAGAATAGAATAGAATAGAATAGAATAGAATAGAATAGAATAGAATAGAAATAATAATACTATAATTGTTATATATAATAATGATATATAAAATAACAATTCAATAATTTAATAATAATAATAATAATCATCATCATCATCATCATCATCATTGTAATGAAAACGAGAGAGAGAGATAAAACCCAAGGGAAACAAGTGATGCTCAATACAATTTCTCCCCACACCCTGACCAATGCCCAGTCCATCCCTGAGTAGTGACTGGCAGCTCCCACCCAACTCCCCCCAGTTTATGCACCAGGCATGATGTTCCTTGGTATGGAATATCCCTTTGGCCAGTTTGGGACAGCTGTCCTGGCCATGCTCCCTCTGACTTCTTGTGCACCTCCTCACTGGCAGAGCATGGGGAACTAAGTCCTGGGCATTGGGTGAGCACTACTTAGCAAAATCTACATCAACTTGTTGTCAACATTATTCTCATACTGAATCCCAAAATGCAGCACTAAAACAGCTACTGAGAAAAAAAATTAACTCTATTCGAGCTGAAACCAGGACAATACTGGATTAACACAAAACTTGGTGACTTCATTCTTATATCTTCATTTCCTTATAGTTGATTTTTGAGTTTTTCTGGTTTTGCAAGTGTGATCTTCAGCTACAGAGACAGATTCTGATGTCATTTTATCATTACACAAATCTTTTGTTATGTTAAACTAACTTGAAATGGGAGAAGGTTCTATGCATAATTTATGATTGGTTACTCTCACCTGGGAAAGGGAAAGGGCAATATTTATGAGGGAGGAAGAAGACACATGTGCCTGTTGACAAGTAAGTATTATTCTGCACAAAGTCAAATTGCCATGATTGTAAATTGACCCAGGGTCATTTTTTGATAGCTTAAAAATACATCTCATTCCATTTCTGTGTGTTTTTCTTTGCTTGTTTTAATATGTAAAACAATAATGTAGGAAAAGTAGAGCCTGAAAAATCCAATGAAAGAGTCGAGATCTCTCAAGGTGTGTTTACTTTGGCATAGGAAAGAAAAAAATTAAGTGTAACAACTTCTAACTCAAACCGTAATACACGGGTACCTGCCCAGACAATTGCCTTATTTCATTCAGAAAATGGAATCTGCACAAAATTCATATTGTTCTGTTTGTGACCTTGCCCTCTGTTAGAGCTAGTTGTCATTATGAGGCTGAAAAGATAAACTTAAAGATCCAGTTCATGTCCTGACCGCATGATAGCTGGTAAAAGAAGAGGTGAATACTGAATAAAAGAGGGACAGATTGTTTTCCTGGAACTTTTTCAGGGTAGCCCTTCAAGAGAAGCTGCATTAACTTCAATAGAGGAAAAACAAAGACTGACCTAATTTAATTTAAGGTTAGTTTAGATATAATGGAAAATGATGTAAGGTGCAGAAAATATCCAATGGAACTATGGCGAAATTTGATCTGTGTTTTCAAGTTTTACACTAATGGAAGAAAATAGCTTGGTTTACATCTGATGATACTAAGAAGGAAAACTTGGTAAACCAAACAAAATCTTTGCTGGGTCACGAGGTAGTTGTGCTCTTCTATACACACCTTTTTTTTTTCTCATAAATGGATACCAAAAATTAAAAACTGATCACATTTTGATTGCAATCTTCTAGAACACAAGGGAAATACATGGACTGTGTTACTAAAAAGGAGACAAGGTTTAGCTTAAAAAAAAAACCCTCAAAAATTACCTGCAACAACTCTAATGTTATAAAATACTTTGAATAACTTTTCCCATGTCTGAAAATATATCACAAAATTAAAACCTGTGAGCTTCAATGACAGACTCTTCTCTGCTTGCTTAGAAAGAGAAACAGTTAAAATACCCATGTATATGCACTAATGAAATAAGATGGTAAAGCAATAGGCCAGTATAAAATTTGTTATTTTTTTTACATAATGATTGTAAATTCTCTGCTCACCAAAAAACCCAGCCTGTTTGTTTTTTTAATGATGAGCTGCTACCCAAAAGAAACAAAGTGGCATTCTGTTGACACCATATGGTGGCTGAAAAATGGATTCCATAGTATTCTATTTGTTAGAATGTCTTCTGAGTTTCTGTATCCATAATTTATGTTGGGGCCTTCTCTGATTGCCAAAATATTCAAACGGCTTTCTCTTCACAGGGTAGCCTGCATGGGGGGAAGAAGGTTTTCAAAACAGCAGGACCCGAACAATCTCCTACTGCTCAGAGGAGAAATCATTTCCAAGCTTCTGTCCTTCTGGCTGCTTTCATTGTAATAATAATTTACATCCTGTGTGAGGAAACTGTTTGCATTCAGAAGAAACCAAAAATAATAAATAAAAAGAAGGGGAAAAAAACCCCAAGAGTTTATGTTCTTGAATGCTAATACAAGAATCTGTGAGTATTAACACGTCAATTTAAAGTTGCATTGACTCCTAGGCTCTGACGTAAGTAGGTAGCTTAGGATTTCATATCTTAATGGAAAGCGATATGCAGAGGTTATTGAACAGTGCAGTTTCCAAATGATTGCCTCTGCAGCTGGCATAGAGAGATCCAGAGTGGTTATGGATGAGCTAAAATAATTAAGACATATTTCTCCTGGTGTCTGCTCAGTTTTTACTCCCTTTTTAAGAGGCTATAATTTAGGCAAAGATTTAAGTATGACTGTGAATTACTAACAGATATTTCATATGGTCTTAATATGTTGTATGAGGCCACTTGCATTTTGCAGCAGGATATGTGTGTTGTAAGCAACAGGGATCCTTGAATCACATTAAAATACTGAGCCAGTCCCTCCTTTCTCACCTTTCTCTTCTCGATCTATCACAGTTTAGTGCTTTCTGCTGTTTGACCAGTTCTGTTTCCCTCTTGTCTCTGGGATGTTAGCAGGAGCACATAGGATGATGAATGGGCACCTGAGTGTGGGGGGAACTGAAACCAGCTGCAGGGGGGTTATTAATGCTTAGCAGAATAGGATTATAGGAGAAGGAGCCCACCTGTTGTGGGGATCTTCTTAAGAATTAGATTAGACCTATTTGACCCTGAGGTACCCTGCTCTTAGAAGATTATTTATCTCCAGGAGTAAAATGGAGTCATATGGAGGTTTTATTTCATTCCTCAGACTTGGGAAGCATTCCTTCATTCTTGACCCTCCAGCCACCCTGGGCATACAGCTGAGATACTCCAGTTGAGGTCTGAAAAAGTAATTTAGCCAGTACCAACTGGGATCCCATAAAATTGTAGTTTTTCTAAAGAAATAGGAGGGAAGCTGGATATTCTTCCAGAGCATCTGGCAAAATGCTGTTGACAGCTTTGTTTATTCTGAAGATGCACTGGTTTAAAAAAATGTCTTCACTGTAATAGAGATTTACTGGTGTGAATACATAAATTTTATATTAGTCTTTAATGACAGTGTCTTAGAAGTTCAATCAGTATTTAAATCTGACATATTCTCTTCCAAATCAAAAGAACATATTTTCCTATAGGAAATGAAAGTAGAAAACCTGTGACCAAATTAAATTAAATTTTTAGAGAAGCATTGTATGTGGAGGAAATCTTGAAATACTAAAAATAACTGTATTTAATCTGGGGAGAAATAAAGGGAAATTTAATTCAATAATTGTTTCTACATATGTATTACAAATAGTTTCTGGAAAAAAGAAAGGATGGGCCAAAAGTTCTAGCAATAGCAATATGAGATCTAAATTGCAAATTACAATGCAACTTATTTAAGACAGCTCTCTTAAAAGATTTATCCTGCCCTACACAACAATTCTCCAAATATCCTGGATTTAGGATATCAGATAAATTTCACTCACGTGAGCAGCTTAGTTCAAGTTATTTATGCTAGGAAAAAGATTGACTCCCCAGTAATTGCCTGGACTAGTGACATTACTAAATGAATTTCCTTTAAGGTTCCGTTTACCTTTCAAGCATATTTTATATCACAATTGTTAGTCTTTATTTTTGTATATAACTGCAGTTGAGGTTAAATCAAGTTGACTCTCAATGTACAGACAGAATGATTACTGGAGAGAAGGGTGAGAAGACAGTCTGAAATTGTTTTTATCCCAAGAGTGTTACTTGTGAAAATCTACCACAGAAACCTCCAGAAAGATTAAGTTTCAGCTTCAAAATAATTTGTCTGTTCATGATGTTGATGCTCAGATGTAATCTTTTTGTCTAAGGTTCCAGTTACTGGGGTTCTCAAGTGGGTTTCTGTAACCTCATATGGGTCCCTACTGCTGGTGCTCTGAGGGCTTGAGACATCTACGCAGAACTTAGAGTATGGCATGGATGCTAGGAGAGCTCTTTATTCTTCTGAAGCAACAGTTGCAGGCTAGAGAAAATCTGAGCACAGGATCCCATTCCAGGCAAATCAACATCAATGGAGGCTAAAGAGCTGGCTATCACCGCTTTAGAGCAGAAACACAAATTTTACCAGCTGAACAGCTCTCTGGGATCCATGGTCTGCACTGATGAGCTCTCTGCTCAGTAAAATGGGAACTGGGACACGCAACACGTGGGAAAAACTTAGGTCTTGTTCAACTGCCTAAAAATACTTGTTTACTGCCATTTGAGATCCAGAAGGGTTCCTATGGAGTGTGGAAGAATTGATGGCAGTGTATAATGTCTGAAATAACACTACATGCCTCTGTTTACATAATCAGAGTTTATGTAGTCCAGTATGAGAGTTCACATGTAAATGCTTCCTGTTTGGATTTTGAAGCTGAATTCCTACCTCACCCATGACTGCAGATATCCTTTCAGCACAGAAGTTCTAACAGTACACTTTTTTCCCCCCACTGATGTGGACATTTTCTGTCTTTTCCCATCATCAGGACTGTACCTATTTACAGATATTTGCCCTGTCAACAAAGATTCAACAAAGCACAGTTTGGTGCAGGTAATTGCAACTGTGTTTTACTCTCAGCCTGTAGATTCATTGCTGGAGAGAAGATTCAAGGCAAACAAAATGAGGTGATAAGTTTTATCACTAAGTTATTCCAAGTACTTTTTTTATCTCCTCAATCGAACTTTGGGAACTTTTCTCATATACAATATTGATGCTTTTGTTCCCTAGAAAAGCTGCTATAATTTGTTATTAAGGTGTCACGGTACTTCTAATTTTGCTTCTTCATTTTCTGTTCTCCTCTTCTTTAATTCCTTTTGCATGCTGCACTGAGAATAGATGATGAGCTGTAAGCCCCTTGCAAAACTTTCTTGTGTGCAGAGCTTTTTTTTTTAAAGCAAGACCATGTGTTCTAACTCTAAGTCTCTTCCTCCTTTCTCATTCTTAGCTGTCAAGGTCGTGTGTTTGAGTATTTCAGTTGAAAGCATCAAAAGTCCTTCTTAATCGACACAGAATTTTCCTCCTTCTTTCCTCTTGAAAAAGTATTAATGTATTAAGAAATATAAGTGTTCTTGATTAGGGTTTATAGAGATAAGAATGGCAATACCCATGCATCCTAACAATACATTCTGATCTTGGTATATTGGTAAGAGAAGACTTGTTAGGCCTGAAATTACAAGCTGTATATGAGAACGCTGGCACTATAATTTGGATTTAGCTCAAGACTGAAGGGATGCAGGGAGAAGATTTCTACTCCTAACTAAAGGTTTTCCTACCAAGTTGTGAACCCAGAAAGAGGGCTAAGAAAAGACTGATATGTTCTTCATTAAAATGTTGATTCATGCTTGTAAGGTGCTTTGAAAGTGAAATAATGTGATTAGACCAACTGATACTAGTGTGGGGAAAAGACCTATCTTTCTGGCTATAAAGCCTTCTGAAATTTCATAGGACCCACCTTCTTAGGTCTGCAGGTATGTTTGACACCAGGCCCTGATTTCCCTACCCTTTTTGCATCCATATCTGTTAGCTGGGTTGAGCTAATCACTGCCTCTCCAGTGCACCTCCACAAACAAGCATGTGGGAAGTCAAGATGGGAGATACTCACAGAGGCTTTGCCTCTAAATATTATGATTTCTATAACACCTAGACCTGAATAGTTCCTGAGCTATTATAGAGGGAACTCCAATCTGTGACATCCATATTATTTTTCCTATCATGAAAGCTTTATATCAGCCTACAAAACTTGTCTGGAGTATGTCTATAGGCCATTATATCCACAACAGCACCATGTTAGAAAATGGGAAGTGTCCAGTAAGTGTTAATTTTTTTTCTTGGAAGCATATGACAAAACCCAGATTTTTTTCCAGGTCAAATGGTACTGCTTAAAAGAAAAATCATTGTGAGAATTATGTGGGTATTCAACAACTAAATTCTGAGCAAAGCTAAGGAGGATGTCTATTGTCAGGAGGGTCACTGATAAAGCTGCAATATAATTAAAATTCTGGGATTTTAATTCTTTTTTTTTTCCAAAGGACTTTATTCTGCATTTCACAACATGATTTTAATGCCAAGGTACTTGTCTTTAATCCACTGGAGATGCACTGATGTAATGAAGAATTATTTCCAATATTATTAACTTCTTTTATCTATTCCTTTTATGTTATCTGGGAAGATTAAGAAACAAAATGATAATTAATTTATAATGACATTGATCCAATATACAAAGATATGCCTTCAATATAACTTGTAATGTATTTTGAAAATTATCAGTATATTAACCGTTATTAAGGACTATAATTTTTATGTTATAAAGACCATTACTTGTGAAATCCTGCCCCCTGAATGCAAAATTGTCACCTGCTTGAGCAGAGGCACACTTTGTTGTCACTATCTTAACTTCAAAATAGTTATTTTTCATTATTCAAGCAGAAAGTCTTGAGCCATAAAAAACTTTCAACAGACCCTTTACCTATAGGAAACACAAGTTACGGCCATACTCTCCTTCGAGAGGAAGACAGAAGTCATGAATGCTTCAAGGATGTCTGAAGCTGACCAAAAATGTTGTGTTCAGACTCCACTTCAGAGAAATGCTGGAAACAGGAGGACACAGTGTGGTCTTCTCCAGTCTGGAGTGATGCTACAGACCTTGCACCAAAGACAGCAGTGGTGAGTGGAGCTCTCACTGGTCTCTACATCTTTCAAACCAGTTTGAGCGCCGCAAATGCTGCATGCAGTGCAAAAGGGCCTGTTTGTGAAACATTTCTAGACAAATGTTTCCATTTTAAGAAGTTCATTTGTTGGATGAATTTCAGATACACGACGGAGCTCTTAAGTAAGTACCCAAACCACCAAACTCATCTGTCACTCCAGCAAAGTAATGATGGCTTTAAGTATAATCACTTATAATCAAGTATAAACACTCTCAGTATTAATGTTAGCAGCATAATACTGTACTTACAGGCTTGACCCTGTGTTTAATATGTTTTGCTTTGTTTAAAAAAAAGGTAAATATTTATTAGCTGTCATTACACACAGATCAGAAGAGTTCCAATGACTTGTTCACAGAAATGCAATTTTTAATTAATAATCACTAACTGATCTGTTACTGAATGAAACATATAAATGGTGTTCATCTGCTTTGAAAAGAGCAAGGATTACCTCTGTAATCTGACACTTGATTTTCTTAATTTTTGTAAGATTTACCCTATTCTTTTTCAACCCCAATATCACAGTCCTTCATTTTGTGAATGCAAAATCAATGTGTTCTGAAGACAACATGCCAAAAGCTAGGCTTATAAAAATTTAGGACTTTTATTCAGGTGCTTAACTGTAAAGTCTAAATATGCTAAATATTTTCCAGTAATTAACAGAGAGATATATGTATGGAGGCAATGTTTCTCATCTGAGGTCTACTGTAGAAAAGGAGGCAGGAACTGATGCAAAATAAAAGTAAAATTGGTTCGTGTTGATCTTGGCAGCTTTCTGAATGTATGACTGAAACAGGACTGGAAGAGGAATGTCACTCCAAAAGATGTCGGCTTATTTGATCTCGGACTAGAGGATGTATTCATCCTGTTTATGATCTGAACTGTTTTATATCAGTAATTTATGTGTGATTTGCAAAACTTCTATCTTCAGTGTCTCAGCCAAATAGCTACACTTTGAGGGAGGAGAGTGGGGAGGAGAAAGAAGGGTGTTGAATATAACCCTTGTTAATGATTTAATTTATTGCCAATAATTTTGTGTTGATGCTGCCTTTTCCTTATCTAGTTTTTGCACATTTCCTACATTCATATTCCTGCATCATTCTCAGCTGTTTTCCTTTATTTATTTTTTAAAAAAACTCTCCAAAGTCTGATTTCCTTAATCATGGCTGCTTTATTTACTAAAACCATAGGGTTTAAAAGCCTTACATTTTTTCATTTATTTGAATTCTTACTCCACTAATTTTTATGTTGCTCATTTGCAGGTTGCTTCCTTAGAACCTTTTCACATTAGGATTAGCATTCCAATTCTTTGTAGTATTGTCAAGTACTCCATGCCTGACACTAATTATCAATGCTGTAGAACTGAATGGCAACATCATATAAAGACATTAAGGATAGAATTCTCCACAGAAAATAGTAGTCTCATATTTAATTTTTTTAAAAATTGAAGGTATATGGGTGAACATCCTCAGCAGGTTAAAATAAAACCCTTGAAGATGATAGCATCAAATGAGTTTGCATTTGCTGAATACATGGTTTGAGGTTTCTTTATGCTGTATGCCAAGGATAGAGAGGTTTGGGATGATAAAGGGAGAGTGATTCCCCCAGTGATTCCAAAATAAAATGTGTCGCAGAACAGGCTCATAGTGTGAGACTTCAGCATCTTTCCAAATGGGAATCCCAGTTTGTGTTGCTGGGGGTGACTGCTAATGCCATTTTTTGAAAAAAAGTGGGTAAACAAGAAAAAGCCACTGCTAATTTTAGACCTGTGATCCAAAGGGGGGGATTTAAAACTGATCAATAATTACACATACAAGTTCCATGATTACTATGATTAGAATCTCATCCATAAATGCCATGATTTATTTTGAAAAGCGATGGATTTTCATCTTCTCCCTGAGTTTTTTCAAGCCAAACTATTAGACCTATATAACACAGGCTGTCTTCTGTGTTTCACTCTCCTTTCAAGTCTGCTGTTCATAATGAATTTTTTACTTCTTCACCATTCCGGTTTGAGAGAAGCATCAAATATTTTAAAGAAAAAAAAATAATTACTTAAAAGGATGTTAACTGCTACAAAGTATGAAAACACCATGAAACTTGGGAATAGAAATTCTCCAAAAAATAATTTGCAAATTTTAACCCTAACCATCAGCCTGATGATGATAGCCTGATGATAGCTATCATAGCCCAATATTTTGATCAGACTAATCAAAATATTTTCCCCGAATAAAAAAAAAATAGTGGCTGCACTTATTAAAATAGTTTTGTGAGTTGTCAGCTATTTTTGACCATGTGATAATGAACAATAAAACAGGGGAATAAACTATATAGTAGGTACTATATGGCCAAGTCTTCATGCTAATGAGTAGCTTTAGAAGACTACTTCTTAATGATATATTTAAGCTCTAGTATAAACAGTGTTATTCCTTTTAATCACCATGCAATGCATGGCATTGATTGTCAGTATAAAGATATGTCAGGCCTCAGGCCATCCTTGTATATCAGTTGCCATGAATTCTGCTGAAAACATCAGTCATGAAACATTAACTTCTTAAAACAAAAATCAAACTTCACAAGCATCACAGCAGATGTGTGAACAAAGGAAATCAACAGTTGGGTTTGTTAAGGTAAACCCATATGAATACACACAGAGCATTGACTCATTCTCTTTTTTTCTTTTATTTTCTTATCACTCACTATTCTATCCTCAAAATTCAATTATTCCACATGTTTCTTTTGGGTGTGATCTTTAGCAATTCTACATGTTACAAACTTTTTCAAGTAAAAGGAGAAAAAAAATATTTTTTACTGGAGGAAGCCCTCTAATTTCTGATCACCATAAAATGAGCGACACCATAGACGAGTCACGTCCAAAGGAAATGGCAGAGCAACCCCTCCTTTGCTCGAGCCTCCAGTGGCCCTGTTTGGTGCACACAGTGAATTTCTCATACCTGAAAGGTCCTTGCTTCTCAGATTATCCACTCCAAATTACAGGATTTCCCTTCAGATCCACAGGGAAAGCAAAGTCACTATAAAATATAGTTATTCTTTGCTAGACACTTCCTGCTCAGACACCAGAAACTCAGACACTCCCCGCTTTTCCAGATTTCAGATTCTAACACTTGTGTTAGTATGCAGTGTCTGTATGCATGTAGTCTGTCTAAATCTTGGCCTGGATTAAGCAGGTAAAGGGCAGATTGATGACTATTCTGCTACCATATCGATTTCAGCTGAACTTTGTTGGGCTTGCTGCGCTTCAGTATCTGGCAGGAAGAGTACTTTTCAGTTATCTAAGAGTAACTCTTCAGTTATCTCATTCCAGGAACAGTATGATAATAATAAATCTTAGATGTTCTTCAGTTTGTGTATGTGTCAGCTTTATACCTAATGGCTTGGATCTGCACCTGAAGCTTACCAGTATTAAAATTGCTTTGGGAGTCCTGTACTGCCTGAGGGTGTTAAGGGATTCCCAGCACAACTGTTATCCATGCTAGAAGGGAGACTTTTTGCCAGTTTTGGTGACGTGCCTATAATAAAAAAGACAAATATTTTAAAGAAAAAAATATATGTCATGGATATTTTGACATGTCTAATAAACATCCTCTTGAATTCTGTTCTAGTACTGAACAGAAATTCCTGTTTTGTTCAATGAGCCTCAAAGAAAAGACACATGGGCAGTACAGAATGAAGGGGTTAAGGGAGCAATATTTGGACATCTGGAGGGGAATACTTGTCTTTTTTATTTGCAGGTCAAAATGTGTACCTTTTAGCACAGACTTTGAAAGTATTGATGTCAATTTAGTGCAGATTTCATCTCTCTGTTTTGTAAGAGGGTCATATTTACAAACAAATAGAGCCAGAAAAGTAAATTTAAAGTCAGTTCTGATGGACAAATAGAGCAGATGACAACCAGAAGTGGCTGAAATGGTTCAATATCCCAAATCTATATAGCTTGTAGTTTTCTATACTTTCATGTTTTCATTCCATTTGTCTCCCTTGGCTTTTCTCGCATATGCTATGGAGCATGTTTGAATTGAAAAACTCCAAAGGAAATAAATCTGGAACAATTTTAAGGAGCTAATGATAACAATGTGGTCTGAATATGTTGTTTTCTTCTTTCGTTTTATTTATGCAGTAGGATTACCAAACTGAAATAAAATATGCAGTAGTTTGGAGAATTATACATTTAAGAACAGAAGCATTTTCGAATTAGCACCTCTCTTTAGACTTCTGCAGTTGCATCACAAAAACAATAACAGTGTCTTCTGACTCCATTTGCTGGCACTACATTTCTGTTTTATAGATTCTCCAATGACATATGCGTGTCCAGTCAGTGTGCCTCATGTTATTGAACTATTATGGTCACTATGTATTCTAAATATTTTCAGTGGAATTGGATCAAAAAAACAACACAACTGAGGCCACAGAGCTTTCACAGGAATGTACTGCAATGTAATAATGCTTGTCCTAAAGGGACACAACCTGACCTGTGCCATTTAGCCAGTGTGTGGAGCGAACACAGGAGGTAGCAGGGGATGGAGAGCGAAGCATAGCAAAACTTGTAGATGGTAGACTGCTAAGTTTGACTATGCCACAAAAAAAGATAAGGGCAGTTGACTTTTAAAGGAACTATGGCGTAAAGGAGGATCAGGACAAAAAACATTTAATCTGGACACAAATAAGAATGTGGACCAGATGTGATGCCCTCATGATTGCTGGGAAAGTTGGCCAATGTAACTGTGAGGGTACTCTTGCTAATTTTCAAAAGATCATGCAACCAGGAGAGATTCACAAGGACTGGGAGAAAGAAAATATCACTCCTATCTTAATGAATGTCAAGATGGATCACACCTGAGAAGCTGATGAAGCAATTAATCCTGAAAACGATTTTCAAATTCATTCAAAGAGGTTAGGATCAATCACACTGGATTCATAAAAGGGAAATTATGTTTGATCCATCCACCTGATGGCTTTCTGAAATGAAATTGCTAGCTCAGTGGATGAGGGGAGTTCAGTGGATTTGTTTATTTTGATCTTATTTTGCACACCATCTCCCATGATATTCTCATCTGTAAACTCATGAACTAAAGGTCAGTAGTGGACAGTGAGATGGACTGAAAACTGAACTTCCAGGCCTGAAGTGTTGTGGTCAGCAGTACAGGGTCCCCCTGGAGGATGGTTACTCTTGGTCTTCTCAGGGACTGATAAAGGCACCAGAGCTGTGTAAGCTTTTCATTAATGTCCTGGATGGAGGTACACAGTGCACTCTCAGCAAGTTTGCAGATTACGCCAATCTGAGAGGCATGGCTGGTAGACAAGGTGGGTGTGCTCTTGTTCACAGACACCTCCACAGGTGGGAGAAATGCACCAATATTCCCCACACGAATGAAGGGAAATGCCAAGTCCAGCAACTGGGGAGGAACAACTCCCCACACCCTGGAAATCAGCTGTGCAGAGAAGGACCTGGGGTAATTTGCTGGAACCACAAGTTGACCATGTATCAGAAATGTGCCTCAGCTTTGGGGAAGATCAGAATCCTCCTGGGCTGCAGAAAAGAGATCATTGCCAGCAATTCAAAGGGGGTGCTGAACCCCTCTAATGAGCCCTGGCAAGAGCTATCTGAAGTCACAGGTGCAGTTCTGGGCACCCCAGTACAAAAGAAATAGACTCACTGGGGTGGGTCCACCAGAGGCCCAGGAAGATGATTAAGGTAATGTAGCATCTGATCTACAAGGTCAGGCTGAAAGATCTGTGACTATTCAGTCTGGAGAAAAAAAAAAAAAGGCTCGGGGGGGTCTCAGCAATGCATAAACATGATCAGGGAGTGGAAAGAACACAACCAGTCTCAGTGACGCCCAATTAAATAACCAGAGGCAATGGGCACAAATTTAAATACATAAATGCAATGTAAGCATAATAAAGCACTTTCTTTCTTGGTAGGTCAGACAGGCACTGAAACTGACTGCCCAGAAAGATTATTGAGTCTCTACCTTTGGTAATATTCAAAACCTGACTGGTCATTGCCCCAAGTAACCTGCCCTGATTTAACTTTCTGTTAGTCCAAATGCTTTGGATTATTTGGTCTGCTAAGGAACCTTCCAGCATCAGTTGTTCTGGGATTTTGTGATGTAATATCTTTATACATGGCAACTTTTAACAGTTCAACTGCAAGTGATTCTGGATTCATTAACTGAATGTGAGATTAAATAATTATGTACACAAATGCTCAAGAAGTTCTCACAGAACAAAAAATATTCCAAATGATATTTCAAATTCAGAAACTCTAAATAGCTGGTGATTGTATTTTTGAGATTGTGAATGTCTTAAATGCTTATAAAAATTGTCATTGTTGATCTAAATCTGATTAATATGTTATAGTGAATAATATTTCTGAGAATATGCATTAGTTTTTTTGTATCATGTACACAAGTGAGGAAAATTGTGATTTGCCTCCATTATAATTTAGTTATTTTATCAAAAATATTGTTGCCCTTCTGTTTGTTTACATGGTTTTCCTTTTTACTTCTAAATTTAACCTTGTTTACAGATACTATTCTGTAAAGTGGTCTCTAATTGCTGTAGAATTAAGGAGTCTCTAGGCATCTCTTGAAATTCTAAAAATAACAGAAAAGTCACAGGAATGTGAAAAGTGATAAATTTGATTGCACAGTTGAAGCTGAGGGAAAAAAATATGGATATTTGATATGGAACTTGCCTTTTTCTCCTCTTATTTCACATTGTATTAATCATTAATATTTTTTGTGAAGTTTCTATATAAACAGAATATGGAATCCTCAGGAACTTTGTTTTCACAAATGTCTTTGAAGGACCAAGTTTACTCAGTTAAACTATCCCTACATATTAATGCTGTTTGAGTTCTATATACTACTCTTTAAAGAGAACTGTTGAAAAGCTTCTCACTTCAAAATATAGCTTTAGTTTTTGTACTGAAGAGATCCAAACAACAGCAGATTTTGTGGAGTTTAGAATTATCTAGGCAATATAAACCAAACTAAAATAGTAGCAACATTTGGACTGTGATTAAAACCTTTGTCCTTCTTTTTAAGGGAAAAAAAGTACAACAAAATTAATGACAGTCTCGTTGTGGGCGATATCATACATATCACCCACATCTCAGATTCATCACTTTTCAGAGTTTATGAAGGCTGTCAGCTCTGAGAGTCAAATCTCAGGCTCAGCTCTCTTCATTTACTAGAAGACACACAAATTTTCTGACATGCCCAGGGTTAGCCAGAATACAGTATGGGATTTTTTTTCCTTTTACTGCTATCTCTGTGTTGTCAGTAGCAAATTAAGTTATTTTCCCTGTTCTCTGTAAGTCAGGTGCTGCTGCCCTGTGCATTTCTGCAGGTCATCCTGCATTGTCCATGGCAACTTTCTGCTGTACTGGTGTGGTGGATCTATCTGCCTTCAACTGGTCTTTGCACAAGTGTGCACTCTGTAATCTCTTGTCCCTCCCACGACAGAATAGAAGCTTGAATTCCTCAAAAATGGGCAGGTGAAGGTTGGAATGAGTTTAGACTAAAGTCTCATCCTCTATATTGAAGGACAAACTTTTAGTATTTGTATTCTGAGCAGCACATTTTTCTTTCCATGTTAAATGATTAAAACCTGAAAAAGAAGGGAAGATTATCTCCTCAGCATCAATGCCGAGGCATTTTTCCATTATTGTTATTAGTTTAGCAATGTTTTCATCACTGCTGATCCCAAGGTTTCAACTTAAAGATCTTTAGCATGCTTCACATATAACTTAAGGGATTAACCAAGAATTTGTAATTGATTCTGTCTTTTTGGGAATACAATGCAGAAGAAAACTCCTGACCAAATAGGAAAAGTTTTGGTATGCAAAGCTTTACAGAAAGCCCTGTATCCATACTTTGTGGAAACATTTAGATTTTTAATGATTTTGGCGGGGGGAATATTTTTTCTTTTACTCTCCTTGCACAGTGCTTAACAAAATATAGGGATGTAACTACAAGAATAAAAATAACAATAAAAAAGTGACAATTGGAAAGCTAATGTATTATCAGTGACTGAATATTTGTTGTCTTTTTCTTTTAATATTTTAAATTAAATCTGGTTTGGATATTGAAGCGAAGGGAGCAATTGTTGTTGCGGGGTTTTTTGGTGGACTTTTTTCTTGTTTTTTTTTTTTTCTGTTTGGTCAAAATGTTGGGGTTTTTTGCTTGTTTTTTAATTTTTTTGTTTGCTTGGTTTGGTTCTTAGGAGTTTTTTACTTGTATGGGAGATTGGGGTTTTTTTATTTGTTTGTTAGGTTTTGTGTATTTTGATTTTTGGTTCTTTTTTAATCTGGGTTAATAATCTACTTTCTCACCTGAAAAATAACAGAAAAAGATTGCAATATGAAGAAATCACCTGAATTTTGTATTTAAGGAAGAAGATTATACTTGCAGGATGGAATTACAGGTCGTACACTTCTGTGTGTTTAAAACAACAATCTGTTTTGTTCCCAGCTGATCTAAGAAAAGGTATCATAACCCTTACATCAAAAGATGTAAGGATTTTACTGATGATGCAGCTATAGATTGCTAAGGAAGAAAATTATACTAACTTAACAGAAAGAGCTGTGGTGTATTAGATCAATGATAGGAAAACAGAAAACCAAAATCCTTGGTTAACATCTTGACAGTGAGGCAATTAATCAAACAAGATAGGCAAAGATATGTGACAGTGCCCTTTTCAAACAAGATTGTAAATGCAAATACCATGCATAATGGTGACAAAAGGTAATTAAGGGTAGCTTTCTGTACACTGCTAGCAAATTTTGGTCTAAGTGGTTTATGTCTCCATCCTCAGTTAGTTTTATTATTGAAAAATCTTGTTTTATAAAAATAAAAATTTAATCTAAATATTTATATACTATAAAAGGGAGGACAGCTCTTAAAATAAAGCTTTATTTTGCAAAACTATTCAGAACTGTACTCATTATCTGGCCCTGAGGCCACATGAATAATCCTGCAACCTCTTTCCCTCCAAAACACAGTGACTGCATCCAAATTGCCTACTGAGACAGGTCCCTGGATGTGTTTACTTCTGAGCTGCAGCCAGGCACTGTTCGAGAAGTAGTTTTGGCTGAAAGAAATTGTAACTAGCTGAATAATTAAGCAACACATATAGCCAAGCTCCTGCATGCAAAGCTGAAACATAACATTTTCGATTTTCTAACTCTTTTGTAAACTGAAGAGCTCGATCTGACTAGGAAGGAGTTAACTTTATGGCATCCTGTATGGTGGTGTCTTGAGTTCATGTCTAAAGCAATATCAATAGATGTAGTTGTTTTTGGCCTTTGTTTTTAGCCATTCTTCAACAGTGCTTGCACAGAATAATGGTTCTTTTTTCCCCAGCGAATAGGCTGTGTGAGGACAGATGGGACAGCTGACCCAAACTGACCAACAGGATATTCTATATCACATAATATGTTCATCAATAGAAGCCAAGGAAAGGATAACAAAAAAGGGAACTTTTGAGGTTGCTGTGCTGGTCTTCCCTGGGAAGCTTTCTGGATGTTAGGGCCCTGCTTTCCAGCAAGTGGCTAACATGCTTACAGATGGGAAGAAGTGACTGAATTGCTTATCTTGCTTTGCTTTTAAGCTCTTCCATATTTCTCTTATTAAATGGTCTATCACGACCCAGCAGTTTTTTGACGTTTGCTCTTCCCATTCTCTTCCCTGAGGCGATTTGTGAGGAGCAAGTGGGAGACCAAGTGAAGGCTTTGCTGGTCAGTATGAATCCACCTCAAATGTTCTCAAGAATAGACCTAGTCTTCTTTCCTGATGCCTTTCCCTCAGATACACTCTCCTTTAAGACAGCAGAATTGTCATGCCTTTTTCTTACTTCTAGAAAACCAGAGAGAAACATAAACAAAGCTGTATGCCTTGGAGAACCCAGTCACAGGACTTGGCCATTCAGTTACGAAGGGAATTGCAATGATATGATTGTCACCACGGTGGCTCTGATGAGAAGAGGGTATTATGGAAGGGAGATCTCCAGCAGAGGAATGAGGCATCTGGAGAGATGATATAGATGGAAATCCCTCTTCCTGTCTGTCTCTACAGGTTGCTGTAATCCCAGTGTTGGCATATTCATTGCTTGAATATAGCTCCCACAGCCAAATGTCAGAAGATGACCAGACTCAAACGGTCCAAACCAACAGACTGATTCAAATATGTGAATAAAATTAATGTAATTATGAATATCTAAGTTGAAAAGAACTGTATAGTCTCCATAGTGTGTGTGTGGGGGAATGCCCAAATCCCACCTGAGTCAAATTCAGAGCTTTTCCTAACTCATGAATGACCCTCTAACCAATAAATATTGTACCCTGAGCATTTTGTTTATTTATTTTTTTACTCTCTTTCCAAAAGTGTTTTTCATGAGTTCTGAAGAGAAAAGAGTTATTCATGTGATAATTTGAATTGACCAGTAGATATGAATCCACTGAGTTTCACAGAGTAGTGTAAAACCAGCCTTATGATACCGTACCAAGTGACTTTGCACACACTCTTATGCATGATCCCAAATACAGCTGTTCTGGGTACAGATGTGCAGTTTTTAAGGAGGGCCTGATTGAACACCCAGAAATATAAATCAAAGGTTTTTGGTTGTGCAGAAAAAAAAAAGCTGTTGGGAAAGGAAAATGATAATGGTCAATTATAACATGAATTTTCATTACAAGCTATATGTGAATGTGAAATGTATTTCAGGATTTTTAGGGGTAGAAAATCTGTCAGGCTCAAAGATATTTAAACTTATTTTCCTCTAACTGATGTTGCGGCCTTTGCAATGTTGCTAAATAACAAGTTCACAAAGTGAGCCTTGGCACCTGCAGCAAAGCTGCAAATAGAAGAGACACTTCAGAATTCAATTTACTTTGTATTAACTCGAGATCTGATACTCATCATCTGCTTTAACTGCTTGTTTTATCTAAACTGCTAGAGTCACATGAATGGGAAAGAAAATTAAGAGATTTCAAATTTGTTGCTCTAAGCAAAATGACTTCCTTATCTAATCTAATAAGAGGCTAGATGAGTTTCCCTGTTTTAATAATCACTGTGTTCCAAACTTCCGTTCCATTAAAAAAATTAACATAAATTGTCTAGAGAATTTGTCTTACTATAATCAAGAAAGTTCTCTTCAATAACACCCTAAAATATAAACTTGACAGTAGGCTGACAGTCTTATTTCAGATTTTTCTCAGCATAGTAGAATTATAATGATGCATTTAAGATTTTGGAGTAGGAAAATGTACCTGTACATATTGTAGACATCTCAATGTCAGTACTGATGTGAACGTGGTGAGATTAGACTAGGAAACAACTAGACTGTACAAAGGCATGGGCCTTTTAAAGAAAGTCTGTGAGGAGTATTGTTGATTTAGAAGGTGATACTTGACTATTAAGTAGGCATAGTATGAAGTACTGAGACATAAAATAAAGGTGTTTAAAGTTTTGGTGCTCCATGTCAGGATCTCACATTTACCAGTTGGAGTCCTAAACAACCCTATTAGACTTTGGTGCTTAATCTGGAGTCCATGAGATTTAAAACTTGTTTGCTGTGTCTGCTGAGATTTAATCAGCTGTGGTTTTTAGCATTAACAGCAGTCTATCACTCATAGAAGAGAGCTCATATGTAAGACGATTAAGGGTAAGGAGGTCACATCCTTAGTAGGAGGGGGAAATCATGTATCTCATAAACTTTGGAGCTGATTATTTTGCTGGTACTGTATTTCTTTAGGCTTGGGTGTGTGACAGAGGATGATAGAAAAACTTCATGAAGGATTAAAAGACAGGTCATGACTTTTTCTTCATACATATAAATTTACTTAAAATCATCACCAAGCATAAGCAATGTTCTCTGTCAATGTAGGATTCCATGCTATGGCAAATTCTGTAGGCCTATTTAAGCAGTATTTTTGATCATGTAGTTACGATATCTGCCTTGTGCTTCTAGTGCTGTGTCTTTCTAGTGCTGTGTCTTTCTTTGCATTTCATACCCATAAGGGCGACAGGATATTTTATTTCTGAAAGAGGATCTTAGCTCTGAAGGTGGAGAACCAGCTTTAGTCCTAAACAACCTCTCTGAAAGGAAATCTCTCTTGGCTTCTGCTGCTTTAGTCAATGCCTTAGAATGATTTCTACCTTCACTTCAGCTGATCAGCTGTGAATGGAATGGGCGGTACTTTAGCAATTTGTCATCTGCCTTCAAAATCCATGGGAATTTAGAGTATTTTTTCTGTTGAATCAGTGACTGTAGCAGTCACTGATTATCCTGCTTTAGAGTTCCTCTCAGCAGCTACTTGAGAAATACATACAGTTCCTTCTGCCTTACTTAAGTACGATTTTAGACTGGAATCCTTCAGAGTCATGAGATGCTCCTTATTGACTGCTAAGTTCCTAAACACCTTCCAGTATTATTGCTGAGTGATTTATCAATATTTAATAAAAATAAATACAACTTTTTTAAATTTTGCCAGGCAATGGTAATAATGGAAATTACATTTTTAAAGATTTCTTCTGCAAGTCTCATATGTAATAGCTCTTCCCTTTTTTTCCTAAGAGTGCTGCAACATAGCTTAGTCCCAGACAGTGATCAGCAGAGTTATTCTTGTAATGACAGTCTTGGCTGTGATTCCTGGTCACACAAAAGCTAGATTATACATCTGTGGCACTTTAAAGGGATCTGAAAATGAGAATAAAGAGAAGCTGTGTCCACCAAATGGACCATTATATTGCCATGAAATGTAAAATGGCTTCTGTGAAACTGAGAAATAGGCCTCTGTTAATTTGTAGGGATGGATAATACTTCATAATTGTACGATAATATTTTATTTTATGAAAGACTATACTGCAGTTATGGTATGAAAAATCAAAAGGTTCAAAACTCATTAATCAACTTTAACATCTTAACACACAGATATATAATCACAGAATAATTTAGGTTGGAAAAGACCTCTGAGATTATTGAGTCTAACCTTTGAAAGATCACTATCATGTCAACTAGACTGAGACATTGAGTACCATGGCAAGTCATTTCTTGAGCTCTTCCAGGGATGGTGATTCCACAGCGTGCCTGGGCAATACATTCGAAGGTTTAACAACTCTTTCTCTGATGAAATTTCTCCTGTTGTCTGTCCTGAATCTCCCCTGGCATAGGGTGAGTCCATTTCTACTTGCACTGTCATTAGTAGCCTGGGAGAACAGGCCAGCTTCCACCTAACAATGCGAAAACCTGTTAAATATATATGAACATGTAATGCATGTATATTCATGTTATAACCTATAGAAATACAACATGTATTTTAGTATATAATCACACACAGATCTACATTGATACAGTTTCACATATGTATATCCTTTCCAAACCTTTTGTAATTTACCTACCAATGACATTTTCAAGCTAAACCACAACCAATTTTGCAGTTTTAAAATTCACTCATAAAAAATATAGAAAGTTGTATCATGCAGTTTTTTGTCTCCAGAATATTATCTTTAAAGTCATTACCAACTATTATAAGACTTGTCAGAAAGCTGCAATAATTAGTAATATTGATTCATAAGGACTATGGAATCTACTCACCAGTGCCTTTTGAATGTAAAGCAATCATTTAAAGATGCATCTTGATATACTTTAAAGGAAAATACCTTCATGAATTGAATCTGTTCAGTAACTAACTGGAATAGATCCAAATTTGCTTTGAAAACTAAATAAATGCATCAGAATTCTGAAGCAGTGACTAAAAAGTAATGTGAATATCTGCTGGAGAAACTTTGAGGTAAGAAAAATAGTTCAACACCATTCAGGTTCAAGTGTTAATAATACAGCAAAATATAATGAATGCAAGCACCCTGGACCTGTGCTGTCTTTCACTCCTCCTAAGGCAATATTCACAATAAGAAAATGGTTTATTTTATTGTGGTGGTGTTTTGGAGTTTTTGTTGTCTTTCTCCAAGGAAGGCTCAATGCTAAAATTCTACCTCTTTGTATGTTCAAATCCCAGGTCACTAATACAGATTTTTGGATCCAACATTCAAGTACATAGTTTTGTATTGCATTTTGATAGTGTTGTAGTTTAGATGCAAAATATCACTAGGGAAATCTTCAAGCTTTCAGGCTACTGACTCACAAAATAAACATTGTCCAAAGCCAGCTCATGTAGGGATCTATACTGTATATATGTCTGTATATGCCAATAAATTTTCCACTAATGGAATTTTATCCTGATCAGACAGAGAAGAGAACAGCATGACACTATGTGTTTTTTTTGTGTTGGCATGAATATTGAATATTTTTTTTGCTTCTGTCTGTGTTGATCTGTGATCTCTGTGGCTGGCCATGTGTATATTTATATATGTGTTGTTTACTTCTGTCTGTGTGTCTACTGGGAGAACATGTTTTAGCCTTGTTAGGCTGAATGTGGGGAGATGGAGCTCTTGGGCTCACATTCATTGGGCTGCAAAATTCAGCCACCCCTAAAAAATCACAGGATAATTCCACATGGAAAGGACTGCAGTTGTTCTCTAGCTCAACTCCTTGCTCAAAGTAAGGACAGCTATGGGATCAGACCAGCTCACTCAGGGCTTTCTACCCTGAAAACTTCATAGCCTCTGGGCAACTTGTTCCAAAACTCCATCACCCTTGTGGTGAAGAAGATTTTATCAATAGCAACCTAGAACTATGTTCCTTCTTTTCTCCCTGTGCTGTTCATTTTCTTCAGAGCAGCTGGCATTGGACTGTGTTTTGGATTTGTGCTGGAAAGTGTTGATAACCCAGGATGTTCAACTAGTGCTGAGCAGTGCTCACACAGGGTGAAGGACTTCTCTGCCTCTCACACTGCCTGGCCAGGAGGGTGGGGGTGCACAAAAATCTGGGAGAGTCCCAGCTGGCAAAGCTGAACCCAACTGACACAAGAGGTATTCCACACAACATGACATCATTCTCAGCAATAAAAGCTCTCTGAAAGAAGACGGAAGGGGGCATTTGGGCATTTTGCATGAGCTGTCTTCCCAAGTATGCTTTATACATGATGAAGCCCAGCTTCCCCAAAGAAAGCCAAATACCTGACTGACAATGGAAAGTGATGAATGAACTCTTTATTTTGTCTTGTTGGCATGTGAAAATTCTGCTTTAACTGTGCAATTGTCTTTAGCTCAACACATGAGTTTTCCCACCTGTACACCTCTGATTCTCTCCCCAATCCCACTGGGGAAAAGTAAGCAAATGGGCAGGCAGGGTTAAGTCACAACACTCTCCCATACAAAACTGACTGTTCTTCATAGAAGATGCCTTTTTATGTTTTATTCCCGTGTTAGAATAGCTTAAAGTATTTACCAATAGCTGATCACTGACACATCACCAGGCCTCCACTTGGATAGGCTAAGGATAACTTTGTAGTAATTGAAACATCTGCTACACTGGCAGAGCTTAATATATGGCTTGGGGTTTACCAGATTAAGCCATAACATCAGCATTCAAGATTGCCCTGGACATTCAGAACTCTTTCATACATATGGAATATCAGCTAAATAACTTTTCTCCTGCTTTAATACTTACACAAACATTCACTACATTGGCAGATTCAACAAAAATTTTTGCTGGTAAAACTGTGGTATATACTTACAGGTTAAAAGTGGGACTCCTTCCATTTACCTTTGAGGTTTAGAGCACATGAGTAGGAGGATCATTAACTTGTATTTACTAACGGGTGGGAAAAGAACACAGTAAATAACTCCTTTAAATATTTTCAGTTAAAGTCCTGGACAGGTCACACATACTATTTTGCAGTAATTCACTTTAGTAAGCAAAAATAATAGAGGTTATTAATATTGTTTGAAAGTAAACTCTCCATCAGCAGAAATCCCTAGTCTAAAGAAATTGTATGATGAATGATGTACTATTACTAGAAATTGTTATTTCAGGTTTCCAAGCTAGCAGACGACCTACCTGTATACAAGAAAAAACAAACCAAACCAAACCAACCAAACAAACAAACAAACACCCCCCCCCAAAAAAAACCACAAAGCCAAAAAACAAACAAACAAACAAACAAAAAAAAACAACAAAAAAGCCCCCCAAAAAACCCCAAAGTAAATTTCCAAGCCATTTTTTCCCAGAGCTTTCTTTCAGTGACCTTAAGACTCCTGTGTTGATCTCATTATATATGTATGACTCTATCTATTCTTCAATATCGACAAGTGGAATTTTAAAATATGTATGTCATGTGGAAGGGTGAGATTTTTTTCAGCCCTTAGTTCAGTGAGATTTCCTTAGTGTTTGACTTTTCTGTCAGCTCTCAGGAAAGCCAAGACCCTCATGCCTGATCAGTCTGACTGTCAGACTGTCAAAGCATCCCATTGTAGGGACCCTTCACTGCGCAGTCCTACTGCACGGGAAGGTAATTAGACTGAATTGTTCAGGGACACACTCCTACAACATAAGGGGGATCCCTCAGTGGGTCTCACCACCTTGAACTTGCAGAGGGAAGACTTTGGTCTCTTTAGGATACTGGTGGAGAGAGTCCATTGGGAGGCAGTGATGAAGGATAAAGGGTCCAGGAAGGCTGGAGGTGCTTTCAGAAGGAAATCTTAGAGGCAGAGGAGCAGGCTGTGTCCATGAGCCAGGAGATGAGCTGATGGGGAATAAGGCCAGGCTGGTTAGGCAGAGGGCTTTGGCTGGTATTCGGGGAAAAAAGGACAGTTTATGACCTTTGGAAGAAAGAGCAGGAAACTCAGGACTACAGGGATGTCATAAGTTTATGAGGGGAGATAGAAGGGTCAAACCCAATGAGACTTTAATCTGGCTAGTGCTCTGAAAGAAAATAAAAAAAAATTCTATAAATACATTTGCAATAAAAAGAGGGCCAAGGAGAATCCTCATCTGATATTGGATGTGGAAGGAAATGTAATGACCAAGGATGAGGAAAAGACTGAGATACTTAATTCCAAATTTGCCTCAGTCTTTAACAATAAGACAGTTGTCACTGTGTTTATTTGGAAAAAAGTTTTTATTGCAAAGGTTGCCAGGCATTGGAACTGACTGCCCAGGGAAATGGTTGAACCATCCTCCCTGGAAGAGTGTAAAAGGTGTGGCGATCTGCTGCTTAGGAACATGGTTTTGTGGTGGCTTGGCAGTGCTGTGTTATCATTAGAATAGATGATCTTAAAGGTCTTTTCCAACCTAAACAAATCTGTGATTATGTTATGAGGGGTTTTTTTGTGATTTACAAGTAGTCCTACATTTTAAAGGATTTGAGAGCCCTTTTCAAGGAATAGCAGAAGAAACACAAAAACAAGTACTTGAAATTTGATATTGTAAGGCTATTTTGACATTCTATCCCTGTACTTTATTTTGTGAGCTTTTTTTGTCATTGCCTGAGTGCGAAGCCTTTGTTTTCCTGAAAAAAATTGTCACATAAATATAGGTATTACAAATGAAATAAGCTTATTGGATCATTTCATCCCTATGCTGGTATATTGGGTCTGGCTGAGATGGAATTTACTTCCCCACAGCAGCCTTCACAGTGCTGTGCTTTACATTGGCAGCTGGAAAGGTGTTGATAACACACCAATGTTTTGGTTGCTGATCAGCAGAGCTAGCACAGCATCAGTGATGTCTCTCAACATTTTTCCCCCAACAAGGAACTGGGGGGTGGGGGCTGGGGGGGGGGGATGAGTAAGGGGACACAACTGACCTAAATTAACCAGAGAGCTATTCCATGCCATCTGATGCCAGCCCATATATAAAAACTAAGACAAGGAGGAGGAAGTAGTCATTTCTTATTTACAGTGTTTGTCTTCTGGAGCAACAACAGTACATACTGAAGGCCCACTTCCTGAGAAGTGGCTATACACCTCCTGCTGGTTGAAAGTAGAGAATAAATTGTTTTTATTCTCTTTGCATATGCAAACTTTCTCTTTTGCTTTAGTAAACTGCCTTATCTCAATGTACAAGTTATTTTCCACCTTATTTTCTCTCCCCTGTCTACCTGGAAGTGGAATGGTTGAGTGGCTTTGTAGACATCTGGTATCCACCAAGGACAACCCACTACAGTCCTTTAAAAAGGCCATAGTGGGTTGACCCTGACTGGATAACAGGCACCCACAAAGCTCCTGTCTCATTCTGCTCCTCAGCTGGCCAGGGCAGAGAAAATATTATGAAGGGTTCGTGAGTTGAGATAAGGACAGAGAGATAACTCAGCAAATACTATCACAGGAAAAACCGACTCAAATTCAGGATATTAATTGAATTTATTGCTAACAGAATCAGAGCAGGATAATGAGAAGTAAATTAAGACCTTAGAAATGCCTGCTTCCCACTCCTCTCTCCTTCTCATCTCTATCTCCTCCCTCAGCATGTCAGGGAGACAGGGAATGGGAGCTACCATTTGTCACACATTGCCATGGCACAGGGAGATCAGTCCTTTCCCTGGTCCAGCATGGGGTCCTTCCAATGCGAGACAGTTCTCCATGAATTTCTCTAATGTGAGTTCATCCCTCAGGCAACAGTTCTCCACAAATGTCTCCAACATGAGTCACTCTTCCACAGGGTGCAGTCCTTCAAGAACAGGCTGCTCCAGTAGGGGTCCCCCACATCATCACAAGTCCTACCAGGAAACCTGCTGCAGTGAGGGCTCCTGTCTCCATGGATCTATAGCTCTCTGCCCTTCTCCAACCTACCAGAGGTTCACAAACTCCTCTCAGGCACCTACCAGCTCTGGGCTAGTATCTTTCACAAGCTGCAGGTGGATCTCTTTTCTGTGGACCTCCATGGGCTGTAGGGGTACAGCTGTTTTACCATGGTCTTCACCATGGGCTGCAGGGAAATCTCTGCCCCAGTGCCTGGAACAGTCCCCCCTCTCTTTCTCCACTGACCTTGGTGTCTGCATAGCTGCTCCTCTCACATATTCTCACCCTGCTCTTCTCTGGGAGCAATTTGATCTGCACTATACCTTTCTTTTATTCTTAAATAAGTTATTAAAGAGGCAATGCCATCATTTATACTTGGCCCAGCTTTGGCCAGTGTCACACTTGTCTTGGTGCCTCCTGGGATTGGTTCTGTTGGAAAAGGGGAATTCTTCTGACATCTTCTTACAGAAGCCATCCCCTTAGGCCCCCTGCTATCAAAACCTGCCCATGGAAATCCAATATGCCTTGTAAGTGCAAGTACATTTCCTACAGTAAATTATCTAGTGCAGGCTTAGACAGAACACAAATCAATTTTGTAAAACCAGCAAAACAAAACACCAAGACTCCCTCCCTACAAAAGTTTCAAAATTTATTTTCATTCTGAATCAGAAGAACATCCAAAATTCATGAGAGAACTAAGAGGATAGAGAGAGACCAGTACAAAAATGGTACCACCTGTGTGAAAACTCACTGGGAATTCGGAAAACTTGAATTTCTATTTCTGGAAAGAAAAGGGTTTCAATGTATTTGTCTCATACACTGGCCAAATAAGAAGACTGCTAACACTTCTGAACAAATACATCTCTCTTAGAATTCTACATTATAAAAGAATATGTTTTCAGATTTTTTTTTCATTTTTGGTTTAATTTTACCAACATTAATTTCTAGTTGAACTTATTTAAACTTGGCTATCTACTAAGACCACCTTAAATAATTTCCTTTTGTCCTTGGTGTTTATAGCCTTCAAATGTACATAGACAGTTAACATCTCCCTTCCCCCTTTCCCCCTCCAGTCACTGCTTAGCAAGTTATACATATTTATTTCTTTTAATCTTTCACCGTAAGTCAATCCTTTCAACCCCTCAATAATTTATGTTGCTTTTCCTTGAATTTCCTCCAATGTGTCAAGATTTCTTCTAATACTGTGAGGCCCTGCATATTTTATTCTAGACATATACTCACTGTTTACATAGGAAGAGATAGAATATCAGTAGCTTACGTTTGCTGCTTTCTTTAATTTGCATGCATGGTGTATGGTTTTTTTTACAATACTATAAGCAATTCTTGTTATTTTTCAATTTAGAGTGAGTTTCCATACCACATGTATTTTCCTAGGTATATAATGGTCATATGAAAATGATTTCATGCCATGTCCTCCTGAAAGATCACCTGACTTCAAAAAATCTGGTAAACAAATCAAAGCCACAAACAGAACTCAGTCAAATACCTGTCAGCTGTATCATCTCCAAATCACCTCTCCATGTTGGGGATCTTGCAAGCATTCAAATAGGTGCTCAAGTGAATATGGCATAAGAGTCTTGGAAAGTGGTATGCACACAAAGCAGTCTGGGATCTAGCAAACATAACCAAATGGTTTTTGAAGAAAAAGGGATTATGTAATGGATTGAAGGCAGTGCTTGATTTCACAAGGCAGTTTTGCAAGTTGATGTTGGTGCAAGTTCTGACAGAATGGGATTCCTTCACATGTAGAAATCTCCCCAGACCTTGGGGAGACTTAACAAGTGAGTTTAGGATCAACACAAGATCAAACTCTTCATGAATAAGAGCTGATGATGCTGCTGAAGCTGGGATTTGGTCCTTGAGTGACCATGCCATCAGCTGGGGAGATCTCTGGAGAGCCTTAATCTATTCTCAGGTGACAAGACACTTAAGAAGTATTGCAGTGTGAGCAACCAACCAAAGAGATAATTATAAGGGTCTAGCTGAGTGTGCTGGTTGTGGTCAGATTGCCATTTCAAACATTACCTCAGTGGTAAATGCTAATCAGAAATCAAAGTTGTGCAGGGTAAAAAAGGTACCAGAATCAAGAGCAGGTAATGACAATTTGCTCCCACATTCAGCGTCTTCGTAGATGTCATTGTTCCTAAGAGTAATTTAGTGGTATTCATCATTATATTAAGTAAATTATATGATTAAAAAGAGATTCAACTTCATAAATATATCATCTAATCAGCTGCTTGGCATCTCTCATCTCTTAAACAGTGCTATCATTCTCAGCTGCACGAAGCTCTTAACAACAAAATACTTATTGTTTCTCTGCTAAATTGACATAATACATTGAATGTGATAATTGAAAATGCATATAACTTGGGTACTTTGGGAAAAACTTGATAGAATATGACATAAAGCTTTATTTCATTTATTTAGAAAAGGTTTGAGTCTTACATTTCAGTTGTAAGCTATATATGGGTATGAATCATCTGACATAATGGATATTTACAACCTTTGATTTGTAAATTATTGAAAGTAAATTATTAATTTAGAGGGGGGAAAAAGATACTTTCACAATCATTCTTTCCACCCAAACTATTAAAATTACAATTTTTCCCAAATAATATTAAATCATTTTTTATGATTTGGACAATAATTAATGGATATCCAATAAAAATTTGGCTTGCACCCTTGAATGCAGAAAGAAAATAATCTACTGCCATTAGAGAGCCTCTTCTTTTGCAATAATCCATAAATCTTCTGTATGTTTTTCTACCACATGAAATTGTGTATGTGCTCTAAATAGATGCCAGTTTCTTTTGGTGAAATATTCTTTTTTTTTTTTTTTTCAGTCTCAAGATTTCCCTTCACTGCCATGGACAGGGACACCTGCAATTAGATCAAGTTTTTCAGAGACCCATCTAATCTGACCATGAATGCTTCCGGGTATGGGGCATTTATCACATTTATCTATCCCATTTATCTATCATATTTATTTAATAGGGCAACCTATTCCAGTGTTTCATCCTCCTTATTGTAATTTTTTTTTCTTTATTTCAAGTCTAATTCTACCCTCTTTTAGTTTAAAACCCTTACCTGTGTCTTAGTGCTACAGACCATACTAAAAAAATATCTGGCTTCCATAGCTTTTCAAATATCATGGGGGTGGTTTGGCATGAGGGGATATTTTCTTCATTTGCTTTCTGGCCCTCTATTCATTATGTTTTCATTACAGTAAGATGCTGTATTCTAATACTTTATATTTCTGTTTTTTAGGACTTTCAAAATATGCTTCCATAATGCAGCTGCCCTTCCTTTTGTACAGTGACACCACTTCTAATTTAGTCCAATCACATTTTATTGTTTTACTGCCACATCATTCTCCTAAGGCAATTTAATAGATCTACAGCATGCACATAAATATACCTGATACCGAAACCTGTGATGCTCTGCCACCCGTCCCATCTATACTCTAGTTTCCTCCTTGAAATTTTATCTAGCCTTGCATTTTCACCCTCTGAATATGCTCATTTTTGCATTTAACCTATTAATCTAACAAGTTTACTGACTGAAGAAATTTTCCATTTATACATGAAATTACCTTTTTAAATGAGCTATCATAATTGCTGGACACTTTACATTTTAGAGGATTTTACAGACAATAGTTAATTAAACAACAATATCTCCATAGAACAGAAAGTAAAATTTTAGTATGTCAGTTTTAAAAAGACAAAACTGAACAGAGAGTTTTAGGTGAGTTGCTCAAGGCAACATTGAAAATAAGTGGAACATTCAGAATGATGACCCAACATTTCACAGGCAACATTTCTTTGGTCAAACCATTGAACACTTCTTTGTTCAATATTTCTTTACTGTGCTTTGATTTCGACACACCTACAAGAACTTTCTTACAATTCGTCACATGGCCCTGAAACATATACGATGATTTTTACCCTTGTCAAATTATTTTAGCATTGTCATTCTACAGAAACCAAGACTTTATGTTGCTGGAAAAAAAGAATTTCCTGGTCTCATTTTGAGAATCAGAAAATTTATATGCAGGTGAGACAGACCTCATTTTATTTGATTTAAAACACTTCGCATATGTAATATGAGCTACATATATTTTCTATTTTAGAATTCATGTTTATGTGCACATAAATTTTGAAAGATGCAAAAAATTTAACTAATCTCTTTAACAAAGAAATCTTCTTCAAACAAGTGCGATAAACATGATGTTCTTCAGAACACACATATGAGTTCAATATCTGCAAGGGAGGAAAATTTATCAGTATGTCCATAACATCAACACATGGTATAGGCAGTGCATCCCTTCTCTCAGGAGCTGTAGCCCTCTTGCTGTTCAGTTAGCTGAACAGTAACTCTTCCTGCCAGTTAGTGAAGAATAAGAGCACAGGAATACCTTGCCTAATCCAATATTCTCTTTAGCAATGGCCAGCTGAGAAACAGGAAAATGCATTAGAGTCTGTCCCCAGAAAAGCTTCATTCTGTTAAGATTTCATTGATCTCTCAAGACTGAGGATTATAACTGCTCTCAAAACATTTTTTTTATCATTAAATATGATAGTTCTAGCTCCTCTTCTTATCAATAAACCTAAGTGGTTTTTTTTCTGTAAGCCTAAGTTTACACTTGAAACTGTTTTCAGGGAGGACTGTGACCATGTTAAATCAAGGTTCTAAGGGGATAAAAAAACCCCGTATCCTAAGAAAATAAATCCCATTTGAACATGTTTAACTGAGTAAGGAAACATTTGGGTGAAAGTGTTTTCCTCCTGGTGCACAATGCTTATCGAATACTGGGTTCATATACTGAATTTGAATTGAAGTGCAGAAGTGTACTGGTAGACTGAACCTGAACAGGTATCATGGACAAGTTCTTTCAGGGCAGAGCAGTGTTCCTGAAGGGCTCCATTGCAATAAACTTTAGCCCCTCTCTTGTTGATTTCCATCCTAAAGGAGGACACGACGTGGAACAGCGCACACATTTCTTGTTCTGATGCAGTGTTTGCAAAAGGCCACATTCTGCATTCTTGTGCACAAAGCACAAAGCATTCACCCTCCCTGCCAGTACAAACATAGGATTTGGCATTCTGTGGCAAAGCTTTCCCCCAGATAAATGGATGTGGAAATGAATATGGAAAATATGACTTTTAAATCTGTTTATTTTAATAAATAATCTTGTGTTTTTGTTTTGTGAGAATATCAGACCTTTGTTCTATGAGAAGACATACACTTCATATGGTTTCTCTATAACATTTGAATTTCTCTATGGCTCATGGAAGAAATTTCCAGGCATATGAAAGGAATAAAGGTGGCTGGGAATAGTCAGCATGGCTTTTAACACAGTATGCCATAACAATTTTATGATGACTTATGGTTAATCTAAGAAGACCATAAGTGGGGTGGAAAACTGACTGGACAATTTTACTCAATGTTTTGTGGTTAGAGGCAACCCAAAGTTCTGAGCCTTGCACCTCTGTGGGACCATGTCATCCAGTCTCCTCTGCTCACTGTGGTTTGCAGAGACTGCCCACTCCACCTTCTAGACTACTGACCTTGCAATCTCATTTGCTGAACATTTACATTTGGGTTGTTTATGAAATTTGGACGTACAGGGAGTGAAGCGAGAATATGTGTTCCTTCTGTGCTCTACATATTTCCTCCTGCACCAGATATTTCTTTACTCTTCAAAACTTGATGAGAAATTAACCAAAAGTTAGCATCCATTCTCTACCAGAAGAGAATTACAGCCATGCTGTATTTAAATACTGAGGTGGGCAACAAGCAACAAATATATTCAGTAGAAAAACCATGAAGTCACAAAGGGTGATTCAGTCTCAGAGTTGTCTCTGAACCACAGTGTCCTTTGGGGCACCCTAATTAAACCTGTGGGGGAGAAAAGAAAAAGATCTCTGTATGGCTTTATAGCTGTGAAGAAAATCACTCTGTGATCTGGTAGCTCATAATCTCATTGTAGAGGGACGGCTTTATTAATGAATGCATTGTATTTTAGTCACACACTGAATTTTTTAGGCAATTAACCACTGGGGGGGAAAAAAAGGAAATTAAAAGCAATTGCCTTATTTTTTTTTTTTTTTGAATGTGATTAACTGAAAAGATGATATAGTATACAGTATATTAACAAAAATATCCTATGAATATTTACCAGGCATACTTAATCAACTGAGAATACATGCAGTCAATGAACGAGTCATTTTCTGAGACCTTAGGTACTCCTAGAATAATATATTGAAACAGACTGAACTATTGAGATGTTTCTCTTGGGTCAATTATGAATTTAGCATAAAATGCTAGAGTCTTCATGTGCACAATAGACAACAAATTTGAAACCAAATTTTACAGTCTGTTGAGTATAAAATACAAATTTAGAAATGTCCTGAACATGATAGCTTTATAGATACCATGGGCAAAAAATATTTTCTTACAACCTGGAATATAAAACACACATCCACACCCACACCCACACACCACACACACACACACACACACACAAACACACACACATACACACAGAGAATCATAAAATCATAGCGTACCTTGAGTTGGAAGGGACACTCAAGGATCACTGAGTCCAGGTCCTGGCTTTGCACATTACTAACCCTAAAACTGAATACTATGCTGATTCATGTACTAGACCATTATGTGTTTCAAAAATTTTATGTGATCTCCTAGATAATTACAACTACCCAATTACCTGCCTATGTCTAGCAGAAGATATGCTGGTAGATGTTATGTGACCTGCAAACTCCTAAATCTTTCCACTGCTTTAAATCCATGATCCTCATTAAGTTTCTTGAACTTAAGACTGTATTAGCCAGTAAAGGCACAACTGAGTACAGTTCAGTGAAAGGAAGGTAAATATAATACTAGAGAATGTGTCACTTCACAGCAAGATGCTGCATAAACAGATGAGACCCTACGGAAGTTAAAGCAATCCTCAGGTGTTCATATATATTCTAGCTTTTAATAGCAGTAATAGGTCATTATATTATGACAACATGATGGATATTCATATTAAAATTTGCTTAATCTTTGACTTTACATTTACCATCAGATGGGTTTAAGTGGCTAGTAAAGTCATTGAAGGTTCAGCCCTGACAACTTTGGATGAGCTATGGTTCTTTCATCCTAACAAATCTTTGACTCAACCCATCAAGACAGCTTCCACATCCGTTCCCACTGCTGAATTCTTTATTAACATATGAGAAGTTTTTGTCAGAGCTTTATCTTTTGTGCCTTTGTTTCCTCGTGCTGTCAGCAATATCTATACCTTTATAACATAGGTACATAACATGACCGATGGGTTAAAGACTAAACTTATTAAACAGAGAGATAAAGGACTTGCCCCAGTGAATACTTGCCTGGAGTAACAATGAAAACTGATGCCTTTCAGTCATAATGTTGATGTATCCATATGCACGCTTTAACCTTTTAATCATAAATACCCTTCAGTCCTGTTTTATGAGAATGAATTTCAAAATTGCGTTTTCCTCTACAGCCTGCATTATAAACTGGAGTGGAACTAAAAAGCTGAGGAAGAGAGTTACAAAAAAAAAAAAAAAAAAAAAAAAAAAGAAAAGAATTATCCTCTTTTGATGAATTTACTAAGAAGCAAAGAGCTGCTTCTATTATCAGATTGTATCAACACAGGTGTATAATAATTTATATTGCCTTCAGCTTCAAGCATTAAGAAGGCATTCAATTCATACATGACCTCAAAAATGTACATTTTCCAAGATTGCAGTAATACTCTCCCATGCTGAGGTACGCAATGAAACATACAGTCAATCAAAAACCACAAAAAAATTAAATAAGAGCCTCCTTAGAAACACATTATCATTTATACTACTGCAGTCAGGCGCACTTTTTACAATTACAACAGATAATGAAATCAGTACAGTATCAGCACCTGAATTCTGACTTCCAGAAAGACCTTTCCTAATTCTCGTTTGCCTCAGAATATTTTGTTTCTACAATATTACCAGTTATAGATATCTCATGAGAAAGTGGGATGTATTGGTAGGAATCCTTTGATAAAAGGGTATTTGCAGGGAAAAAAAAAAAAACAGATTAGGAGATAGCAAAATTCCCATGGGAACTTCAGAATTTGCTATATGAATTCAGAAAGAGAATTAAATATAATGAGAGTTAGCTGCTGAAAAGCCAGGTAGCAATAAAATTCCATTATCTTCGTTAAAGCTTTCTCAAGACATAGAATCACTGAAAAACAGGGTTAAAAAGGAATTCAAGGAATCATCCAGGGATAAGAGACCCAAGGCAAGATAAATTATCCCTGTGTCTTTTGGATAAATACTTTGAAGCTTCCTGTGAAAGATATCTAACGATGGAAACAGAACAAATTTTTAAGGCAATTAATATTATTATTAAAATATTTTCCCTCATGTCCAGTCAGGATTTTTCTCCCTACTCCTTGTCTTAGTCTCCATAAATTTTAAACACAGCTTAGTTCTTCCTTTACTTCAACATCTTGCTGCCATGTATCTCAGTCGTTTTTTTTTTTTTTGTGGATGCGATGAGATTGCTGGATTTTTTTTCTGTTTTGCTGTTCGTGTGTTTTCTAGATTTTTTTTTCCTTTTCTCTTCAATTAGGTTAATTACTGAAGTGCAGTGCATGACACCAGCTTGTGCTCAGGCTGAAGCGTTGTCAGTGCTTTAGTGGGGTGGAAGTACTGACTTTAGGCTTTCTGACTCTTGCTGGTTGTGCAGGTTGTGCATTGCAGACACCTGGGGAGGGCGTGGGGTGGCCGAGCCCACCCTGCCACCCACACAGCCTGGCAGGGAGGGGAGGCAGCTGAGCCCCGTTCTGGCAAACTTCCACACTCTTGCTTGCTGGACAAGGAGGAGGGAGGACAGGCACAGGCGAGCAGCCCTTGCCCAGCTCCCCAGCGTGGCCTGAATGTCCTGAGATCCAGGCACAGCTCCAGCAATAGCTGGCTGCAGCCCTCTGCATCGTCTGTGTGAGATTCTAACCCTTCCAATGCTCAGATAAGACTTGCAGACCTTCAATCCTCCCTTGAGTAAGAGGAAAAAGAACAGAGAGGATATACCAAAGTCAGTGAAGCAGGAGCCAAGTTCTAGATGGAAGAAGAATGAGGAGACACCGTGAAGGTTAGCTGAGAAATCTTTTTGCAAGCTATAGGGATGGACTGTACTATACCAAAAATTCCTGTAAACTGAGAGAAAGACATGGGGGATGGGAGTGTTCGTAAGATCCTTTGCCCTGAGGGGCAAAAAGGCGATCTCTGTCTTGGAGATGAACAGAGTATGAACAGAGAAAAAGAGAGATGAAGAAGACTTTGCTTTTGAACAGTTAATTCTTAAAAGTAAATACCACGTGAGTTTAACATGGCTCATAAACACAGTTTGGGAGAGCTGTGAAGATGGGAGGAGTTAGTCAAAAGTGAAGCCACGAGAGAACTACTTCTTCCTTTCTTATGGAAAAAATGCCTATGGCTGAATAAAGAGGAGACTTCTCTCTCTGAAGTAAACTGAAGAAGATTATTTAAGTTTTATTTAAGTTGGTAACTGACTGAAGTGTTTCTGTATGTTGTTGTTAAGAAGGTGTGGGAGAGGGAAGGGGGGTGGTCTGAAAGTTTTATTCCAAATTTATTATTTTCTTTGTGTTGCTAATAAAGTTTTTCTTTACACCCTTGTAAGTTTTAGGTCTGCCTTGCTTTTGCTCCTAATTCTATCTCACAACAGGAAATGAGTATATTGAAATTGGCAAATCTAAACTATAACGCTGTATATGAGACCTATGGTGCAGTTTATAAATGTTAATAAAGAATTTACTGTCTGCTGTCATATCATGACTGCTTCCTTCTTACAGCCATCAGATGTTCCTTGAAGAACTGCTGACTAACTGGCCATTCACCATCCTCTATTTGCCCTTGTTTTCTCCCTGAAAATAGAATGTCATATTTTCTCATGCCATTATTTTTTCCCCAGGCTATTTCTTCAGTTTGGAAAGAAAATTTTTGAATATAGTTTTACCTTAAACACACTTAGAGTCTCTCTCAACTTTTTATATCTGCATAATCAGTAAGTAGGCTAACATTATGATACAAATTGTTAAGTCTCATAGTGGACACTACAGTATTAGGATAGACCCTTGAGAAACAAAATCGAAACTGATGTTAAGTCTCATATTGCCTGATTTATTCCATTTGTCCTACATTGTCTCTGAGAGAGAGTAAGACCTGGAATCAGGGCTTCTTGGTCAGGGTTATGCTCCTTCTGGACCTGACTTTACAAATTTCTTTCACAGCACAGTGATGTGGATGGATGCACTCACAAGCTGCCTTATTTGTTGATCAAAGTTCTCCATTCTGCCACAAACCTCTCCTGTTTAATCAGCTCCACATTTCCCAGGGGTAATGAACATGAAGAACGTGTATTTTCTTTTAAAAAATGAATAGACCATCATAGCTTTTTTTTTTTTTTTTTGTGAGGACACAAGATATATTTAGTCAGTAACTGCATATAACTATATAATTTGATCAAACAGAGGACACAAGACTGGTGAAAGCAAGACAAAATCAATTGGTTATTACTGTCATCATTGCAAAATGCACATACAAGGTGACAGAAAAAAAAATATGCTAAATTTAATCCTGGCATAAATGTTTATTTTCAGGAGATGAAGATGTTCTTTGGACAGATAAGTTTTTTTTTTTTTTTTTTAATCAACATTCTAGATATTTTGAAAATGCTTTTTCTTAGGCAAACATAGAAGCAGGTGTGTCTGGTCAAAAGTGTTCCCAAATTTTAGGTTTGATGTGTTTTATTTGATTATTTATCCAGTATAAGGACCTGTTTACCCAGCAAAATGTCTAGGATGTTTTGACTGGAGTATTGAAAATATTAACTCCTGTTTGAATAGGGAAGAAAGCATTTATTATCAGACATACAAGGTATTTTTTCATTTATTTTCTTCATAAAAGCAGATCATCCTTTCTAAGTTGAAACACTTTTTAGCTTAATACCGTAAGTTTCTCAAGGTCAAAAGTTTCAATAACTAGATAAGCTCACTAACATTTTAAAAATTACTTTGGAAAACAAGCATCATACTAGTTTTTGCTTTAGAATGAATTTGAATATTTAGGCATATATATATATATATAATCTGGAGAAATAGTATTCAAAATTGATTTTAGATAATATGTACCAAACAATAAAATAACTCTGAACTTACTTCAAACTTGTCCATAGAAACTTCCTCAGGAAATGACCTCCATACCAATTAAATTGTTAACCCTTTGGTGAACTTATCATAGTCATGAATGTGATTGGCTTGTAATACAAATATTTAAAGCAGCAAGTTGACTAGAGAAAACAGTACTAAAGTTAATTATTGCAGTCTACATGAAACAGAATAAATATTTGGTAGAAGCAGAAAAACTGTTGTCAGTTTTGTGGGCTGAGGTTCAGATGCAGGAGGCTGATGGATGTTTCACTGTCTATGTTTCTGTTTCCTACTCTACAGTTTCACGTTAGGAGAACAGACTAGAAAGAAATGGGGTTGTAATAGGTCATTTAGGTGATCCGCTTTTAAGTAACAGGTTGATCCTTTGGATATCATGTAGCATAGTAATTCTCTTGAGTGGCAATTGATTATTACCTGAAACAAATTTTTAAAAAATATGGGTTTTTTTTGTTTTAATCTGGTTGTCCTTGAATGGAGCATTACTGTTAAGCATATGACCTTTTCTGTCTATGGGGAAGGTAACCAGCAGTGCATAAGCTCAAACAGATTTTGATAATACTGAAACTTATAAGGAGGTCACTATTTCAAGGGCCCTCAAAATTATAAGGAGAGGTGATTAGTTTCAGAGGCTTAGAAAGAAGACAGAAGACAAGGAGAGCTGGAGGAACCGTAATTAAAGGGAAGAGCAGGAAGAGGCAGAACAGATCCATGATGCATGAAAAAGGTGCTACAAGCTGAGATCCTGGTCTTCTAAGATACCTTTCACATGCATTAAAGAGACTGGAGGAACACTGGATAAATCAGGGCAGAAGAAAATACAGTTCTGTGGCATCTGAAGTAATCCAAGTCCTTGTATTTGTCATGTTTTTTTACATTGTATACTGCAAACTCTGTCTGTTTCCTGCAGCTTAAACTGTCATTGGACACACAGCCCAAGTAGTCCCTGAGCAGCTCAAGTTACTAACACAGATGTGTATCTAGGGAACCTCGAAGTTGTGCCTCTGCATGGGTGCAGCACGCTCAGTTAATACACTTTTCCTCCATCTTTACACCTTAATATTGGGCAGATAGCTATAAGACAATGTGTTTACATTAATTATGCAAGTCTCCAGTAGCTGAGGAGATAACCTTCAGTATTCTGGTGTGCTACAGGTGTTTGATAAGTGACAAGTGAACAGTACATTCTTTTCAGAAACTCAGTGAGTGATTTTTTTGAGAGTTTATGAAGACTTCAGCATTTTCAAGACTGGCAGGGCAATTGGAGATTTTAAGTACTTTGAGCACCATTATATGTATTCTCTCAGAGTCAACATTTTTTAGCCAAGAAATAGAGGGAAAAGTGCTGAGCAATTGTAAGATGATATGTTCTCCTTGGATATTTTTGTGGAAGGTTTTGTTCTTTTTAATCATAGAAAGGAAAAGTAAGGAGAATAAACTAAAACTCACAGTTTAAGAAGAATTTCAGATGCTGGGACTAGACATCACTGTAAAAATTATCCACTATACCAAAACTAGCAGCTCCTTTGCAAGCCTTTTGTTGAATTAATTTCCCCCTGTGTAACAGTTAGTTGTAGAGAGTGATTTCTGGCTTGCTCCACTGGCTGTATCAAATACACTGCTCCTTCATGTACTCAACTTCTTAGCATCCAATTCCAAAGTCAGAAGCACAAACTTTGGTCGCTGCAGATAGATTGCAACCATGGAATCATAACATTACAAAATGGTTTGAGTTGGAAGGGACCTCAAAGATCATCTAGTTTCAACCCCTCTGCCTTGGGCAGAAAATCTTCATAATATTGCCTTCTGGGACAGTTACAGCTACTGAGTTTTATAATGCAGATTTTGCAATCTTGGAATAGTGATACTTGCTGGTAGTGAATAGTGATACCTGTTCAACCTCTCCAAAAGTATGTGTGGTTTCTTTGTTTTATATGAGCATGACCTCTTGCCAGAAAAGAATGAAGAATGACACACTTGCTATATAATGGCCCTGAGCAGTTTGGGCTTTTTTTTTTATTGTTATCCTATTACGCTTTTTAAACAATTATTTTATGGAAAAAAAAGAAAAAAAACAAAAAAACCCAAACAAACAAACAAAAAACCAAACAAAAAAACCCCCAAACAAACCAAACCAGGAAATCAGCTCAAAAACCTTAGTTTTATCAAAATATTCTTATAGATTAGGCAAGATCTACATATATGGTGAGGTGTCTTATTTTGAATGATTGTTAAAGGCAAAGCTTTTGTTTAATTTTGTCTGGTCAAGGGCTCTGAGGAATGTAAGAAGTAAGAAGGAATGTTTTAACTTTCTTGTTTTGGCACACTTCCACACTTCACTTAAATTCATATGAACAAAACAATCCTGGAAGGTACATTTTTGAATGACGCAGTCACATATTTGTATATTTAAAATGTTCAGAGAATACAGTTTATTTCACTTTGATGGGTCAAAGGGCAAATATGCAGTTCTTATTCCTGTGCAGCTAATGGCATCATTTCAAGATGGATTTCGTTTAGAGTTGGTAATGAAACCAATCTGCCTCGAATACAAAAGGTGATTCTCCTGTCTTCCAAGGGAAGTTATTAGCAAGTCAACAGAATATAGTGTTTTGTAGAAAAATATTTCCTTTTTTATTTTACATTTTTTTACTTCCTAGGGTCAAGTATCCTGATAATAGAAAGTGATGATATACTCAAGAATGCTCTAAATAGCTTAAAAGGTGATGTTTAAAAGAAAAGACACCAGGCTCTTCCTGCCTTTTTGAAGAAATTATGAACACTTTGGGAGATAAGGAGGTGGGAATGTCTGTTGTTATTGTTGTTTATCTGTTTCTTTTAATAGGAACTGCAGCTTTTACCATTAAAAATAAATCCAATTTTCATTAAAGTGTCATAATTTTTGTTCTGCTTTAAAGAGGTATTCAGAGGTAAATCAGCTGCTTTACTGCCTATTAAGACTGGTGATTAGTGTGGCAACTCTATATTAAACAATTCACAACTTTAGACCAGATAACCGCTGAAAATTAATCATCCACAGAGTGCTGAACTGAACAACCCTTTGAATCTCTGAAGAAGATCACCAGTCTATTAGACTTATATACTGTAATTACATTATATTTAACGCTATAATTTATAAGCTTTAAATTAGATCAATCATCTATTAGGCTTAATAAAAATGAGAAGTTATTAATCAGATTCAAAAGTAATAAAAAAGAAATTAACCATATTTGGAATTTACCTCTCTACTAAATAGAGCAATTAGGATTTTAGACTTTTAAGAACAATAGGTTTAGATGGTATCATCTCTGGATTTTTACAGTAAGTTGGATGAGGATGTCCTATTTTGATTCTTACGAATTCTGATATAATTCTCTGTGATACTAAATCCTGTATAACTTTGGTTAATTTTACTTGTTCCTCCTTTGCACGCACAAAAGTGGCAGACGATTCAAATGCAATATTTTTTTAATATAAAATTATACGAAGAATTCCAATGCATACCTTATACCATCAGGTAGATAAATCTAGGTACTTACTACTTCCAGGTCAATTAGTGGGTTTATGTCTGGATTTGTGGAATTTCCAAGCCCCTTGTTATTGGACTGGGGAATGTTTATCCTTTACACAAGGACAACAGAACTCCATATTCTCATGAGTATGAACTTACACTCTATGAAAAGAGCTTTTTAAACCTCTGCCACCCAAAATGGAAAGAATAGGAAAAACAGAAGATCTCTGAATACAATATCTATGACAGAGCCAATAGTCCTCAAGCTATGACAGAACACCTGGGAAAGGGCATTCCCTGGTGCCCCATTGAATCTTGAGGAAGCTCTATCAACACCGATATCAACAAAAAGTCTGTGAGCATTAGACATCTAATATTTGACAGCAGTACAAAACTAAACATTTCTAAGACAGATAACTCATCCCTTATAAACAAAATTCAGAGAAACTGGAGTATAATTTTACTAATAGCCCCTTGTCATAACAACAATATTGGTGAATATTGTTTCTGGCTTGTTCCCCCTCTTACTTAACAGGATAACCACTCAAACAACATTCTTGCCTTAATGCAACAAGTGATTGGTGATAGGAGTATGCATGGGAATTTTCATTTCTTATAGCATTTATCTGAAAACAGTGCTGACAGGATAGTCCCTCAAATACATAAAACAGCCCCTGGGTAAACAACTTTGCTGTCTAAAAGATCATACATGCATATATTTCATGGGTTGGAAGTGGTATGCTTAATCTTGAGAGCTCGTGTTGTTTTCACCTAAATTTGTCATGTGAATTTGAAATGTAACAATCTGTGTCACCTTGGGATGTTTGTGTTGGGATGTTTTATTGAAACCCTAGTCTGACAGGGAAGAGATGAAGCATTATCTTAGATTTGCAGATTTTCAAGCCAGGGAGAATTCTACAATCAGCTAAAATGTCTTCCTGTGTATAAAACAGGACCTGCATAACACGAGGAGCTGTAATTTGGGCAGGCTGCCTAATCTGGCATTGGTTTAAACTTGGAAGTGATATGACCCTCATGCAGCCAGACATTTTGCTGGAAATGTTATAAATATGTATTGTTCATAATTGAGACTGACAACATTCAATCACTTTTATGGCTGATAGTGAAATAAGGTTGCTGTCTTCTCAATGGTAATGCAACACTTGAATGACCTAATAATTTTAATATGTTGCAATAGGTCTGATATTTAGGTTACTTTGAGAACTTGATATTAACTACTATTATCTTTTATTCTTTAGACATGCTTTATGATTTTTCTATTAATAGAGATTAGTTAAAATAAGTGGAGTGACAAATCTTTGTTTTCGATGAATTTCTGCTCAAATTCAGATTTGGAACCTGACAGATCCCTGAAGCAGAACACAGAGATAAGAGAGCACTCTGTGACTCAATTGGGTCATATAGAATTGTCCTAGTAGGTATTTCCAGTAATATCTCTGATGACATTTTAAGGACAAATGTTTTGTATTGATTACTTTTCCAAACAACAAATAGAAACTGCAGACTACTCTGCTTATTTGTTCTCAATTTCCAGTTTTCACAATGGGAAGCTCAAGCATTGTATTTTTATCACTATACATTATAATTATCTGTTTAAAACTGATTTTAATTTTCCTTTTTTTCCCTTTCTGCATAATGTCTCATATCCTCAGTTAGAAGTAGTCATGCCCCTTATTAAAGACTCTTGATTAGTTCCTAAACACCACACAGCTGCTTGTTCCCTCCCACAGAGTGTAATGAAAGAGAAGATTGGAAATAAATTAAAAATCATGGGTTGAAATCAATACAGGCAGAATAGACCTCCTACAATCCAGGAAAAAGTGGTTAATGGTCTGCTGAGCTCAGTACTGGGACCAGTTCTGTTTAATGTCTTTATCAGAGATCTGGATGAGGAGATTGAGGGCCCTTGCAGGCAGTTCACAGATGACACCAGTTTTGGGCTGGAGTGTTGGACAGGGGGAAGGCTCTGCAGAGGGATCTGGACAGGCTGGATCCATGGGCTGAGGTCAGTTGTTTGAGCTTCAACAAAGCCAAATGCTGGGTCCTGCATTTGGGTCACAACAACCCCTGCAGTGCCAGAGGCTGGGAGCAGAGTGACTGGAAAGCTGCCCAGTGAAAAAGGACCTGGGGGTGCAGGTGACAGCAGATGAACATGAGCCAGGTGTGCCCAGGTGGGCAAGAAGGCCAGAGGCACCTGGGCTGTACCAAAAACCATGTGACCAGTAGGACCCTTGGGCTAGTGAGGCCACATCTTAAGTACTGTGTCCAACTTTGGCCCCTCACAATGAGAAAAACATTGAGGTGATGGAAAGAGTCCAGTGAAGAGCAATGGAGCTGGGGAAAGGTCTTAGAAGGAGCAGCTGAGCGAGCTGGGGCGTTTCAGCCTGGACGAAAGGAGGCTTGTTGGGGTTTTTTAATACTTAAGGTGCAAGACTCGAGGGCAGTCTCCCTGAACAACCTCTAAGGGTCCCCTGATATCAGGGCTAAGGTGGCAAAATGAGGAACGGGTCCACACCACAACTCTGGAACTAAATACTTTAATAACCATAAAAGAAAATTTGGGATGAGGCCCAAAACACGTGCATACACTGTAACAGTTAAGGGTAGAAGACAAAGCTGAGGGAAAATCCAGGGTGTTTATAAGGGATGATGAGAGGTGGGTCCAGGGTGAGAATCCAATGGGTAAAGGGAAAAGTGGTGCAAGGGAGGAGAAATATGGGGCAGGGACCAATAAGGTAGAACGGGTGGAACAATGCAGTGAACATAAACCAATGGAGGTACAAGGATACAAGAACTTTCCAGAACTGGGAGGAGAAAAGGGATGACATAACTGGGAATAGAGGAACCAATAGGAAATGAGGGTTATAAAGCTTTACCATGAACAGTTTTAAAACCTTTGACAACCTTCATAGGAGCTGTTATAAACTTAAACAAATGCCCTCCAAGGTCTGGGGCCGAGGGGCAACTCCTCACCAAAAACACTGGTCTGGCTTGGGATGTCAGCCAGTTCGATTCCTACAGAGGCTCAATGGAAGATGTTGCTCTCTACAGCTGCTTGATTGGTCTGTCCTTCCAGGCAACCAGTGACAGGACAAGAGGAGGTGCTTTTAAGATGGGCCAGAGGAACTTTAGATTGGATTTCATAAAAAAATTCCTTTCCTGTGAGTGGTTGTCAAACACTGGAACAGGTGGCCCTGGGAAGTTGTGTCAAAATCCCTGGAGATATTTAAAACATGCACTTAAGGGCATGGTTTAGGGGTATATATTTGCTGGTGTTAGGTTAATGACTGGGCTTGATGGTGTTAAAAATCTTTTCCTTTCCGACTTCAATGATTCTGTAATTGTATTACTTATTTCAAATAGATGACTAATTATTGTATTGTGCAATGTAGTAAATTATTTTACAGGTAATTAAAACCTGTTTGTTTCCTTTTTATTGCTCATACCTCTATTTTTTCTCCTCTGTAGTTACTTTTAGTTTCTTCCTAGCTGATACCAACTGTAAATTAGGTGTCATTTATAACTGTGCTTTTTCAAGCCTTTTTTGTCTTCTTAGTGATTCTGTGTTATATATTATGATGGCATTATTATGGTAATGTTTTAGTTCTTACACTTTATTTTTGTCCTTCTATTTTTTTCCCTGATTGCATATATTTTGCCTTTCTGTGTATCTTCTCTGTATGGTCTTCAAATATTATTCCACAACACAGTTATTTGGCATTATTAAAGATGAATTTTTAAAGTTATATTTTTATTATGACCATGATATATCAAACGTACCAAGATAATACAGTTATTGTAAATACTAGATTTGTGTATGTTTAAACATCATGGTTAGAACTAGCCCCCCAGTGAATTCAGAGATTATCTTTTAGAGACTTCATTATACTCTTTTGTCTTAGCTTTTAATGTTCCATTCTAACTCATCTTCTTGTTTTATATTTGCTTTTGACAGGTCAATCCATATAGGCCAAAAATGCTCATTAACATACTTTATAGCTTTCCCACGCAGTTTGAGATTTCGCTCTTTTACCTCTGATAGCAAGATTTTGGTCATTTGCATATTACTTGCAGATTTTGAATCCACTTACCACACACTTTCTGTTCACTACTCATTATCCCAATAGGTCTATAAAGATAACAACAGTGAATGTGGCAAGACAAATAAAAGCTCATTATCTTCACAGATTGCTAATACCCAGAAAACTGTAGTAAAGCTATGTCAGATCCTGCAAATCCTTTTCACTTTCTTCTTTCCTTAACAACTCAGTCACTGAGAACACCCATGACTGCAGTGTCAACATTTATGTTTCAGCCAGCCAGGCCAGACTCCTTTTGTAATCAACACAGAGTAAAGGGTCTTTCTAGGTATTAATTTGTCCCTAGTTTAGGTATATGACAGAGGAGGATACAAATGACGACCTAGCAGTGCCCATTTCTCTCAGACTACAAGGACAGTGTGCAGAACTAATTGAGTGCATGGAGGTTTGAACTAGAGATATAACATTAAAATGAGATGAATCCCACTTCCAGTAGCAAATGGCAAAACCCCAACTTAGAAGCATATGCATATCCAAGACATTTGAGAGAAACGTCTTGGTTATGCAGAACTTCATACTTTGACAAATTATATATTTCAAGAATAAATAAGTGTTTCTCTTGCTTTTCATAATCTTCATGAGCTTTTGTTCTAGTTAAATGTATGCTTTTATCTCACAAGCTTTGCAGGTAAAATGTAGCAATCAGGGAGAGGACACATTGAAATTAAGGGCAACAAATGTATGTACTTTAATATTGTTGCTCACATATACTGTACTGGTGTATATGCTGTATATTTATACTGCAATATGTGAGACTTAGCCACATATTCACATTTGCTTCTTGTAAAGTAGAATATTGGGCTCATTTTGGAAATGGAATATATATTCATATGCTTCAGGATTTATTAATTTTAATGCCAGAAGGGATAATTCTGATCATTTAGTCTGACTACTGCTTAATCCATGCAGACAATTTCTCTGAGTTTCAATAGTTTTTTGAAATAAACACCACAAGTGATGATACCCAGAAATAAGTTTAATGAGGAGCTGACTAGTAGTTGCATCATTTTTATTAAGTCCTTAAACAGCCTTTCCCTCACCCTAGGGAGAAAAATCTCACCCCGCTTATAGCTCACTCTGTTAAAAAAGCATTTTCCAATCACATGGGTGAGATCATGCTACAGCTTTTCCTCTAACCCTTCACCAACCTCCCTCTTCTCAGATACATTAAAAATAAGCTAGTGGTGTTTGCTTCCAAGACTCTTATATTTTCAGTCTATCTATCACTTCTGTCAAACAATCTCCAGACTTCAAGTTCTTAGACTGGTTCTAGCCTGTTTGAAAGACCTTCAGAGTGCAAGAACTAAGAGCCCACATGAAATTTTTTTTCATCCTTTAATATCTTCATATCAGAAAACTGATATTTATTTCCTGCAATTTAAGCCAACTATTTGTCTTTTCTACTAAGGTTATGGAGTGGGAAGGAAAGATTGCGCTGGATTTCTTGATATTTAGGGACTATTACTGTATAACTTTAAGAGCTGCTTCTTTAAAGATAGTATCTGGCCTATGTGTTATACACCAAACTACAGGCTTTCTTCAAACACTTAAATGCTTTCCTTCTTTCTGCCTTTTAAGGCTGGAAGAACTTCACAAACAACTTGCCTCATTAGGACCTTCTTTGACCCAGGCTACCAAAATAGCTGGAAAACAAACAAAGAAACAAACAAACCAAAAAAAAAAAAAAAAAAAAAAAAATTTGGCTGGTGCAACACTTTCAGCTGCTGTTGTTTGCATCACAGTAACAACATTTCTTTCCACTCCTCTTGCTACCCACAAATATATTTATCACTCCTTCATTGTTTCCCATGTAGAATAAGAGTTTTCTGTGGCAAGGATCATCTGTTTAGTTTTAGTTCACCAAACATTACAAAGAAGGTACTTCTTTCTGACTGAAGGGCTGAAGCAGTATCATGGTGCAATTCTTGTAGAGGAGATGAATCCCTCTGCAAACAGCCCTGCGATGGCCCCCTGGAACCTCCTTTGAGATAAGAAAAACTACTTGCTTAGAATGACTCATGTTAGAAAAATGTAAGCTCTTCTTCTTATCTTTTTAGAATATTATTGGTTAGGTTTGATTCTTTATAATCGGTTGTCCCAAACAAAGAAAGATAATGTAGTTGGCCAAAATGTGTTAACCCTGTTTTCCATTGGTTTACTTGTGATCCCCCCAAACCCTACAAAAGTACATGTGTGATCCCCCATCTTTGGATTTGTAGCCTGACCCCTTCACGGACGATAATAAAGCCTGTGGAAAAAGTCTGAGCTGCTCTCCTGGTCCTTTTATGCCGGCTGGAAACTACAGGTTTGTGTGAGAAACCATGAAGCTGAGTGCCTGAAAGGCCAGCACTCACAAACCTTGGAACTTCCCCTGCCCAACAACAACAACAGGACAGGGAACACAACAAATTGTTACAATTCTTAGAATTTTTACAATGTTCTTCTTAATGACTTATGTTTCTCTACGAGGCAAATAATCCAAAATATAATTAGTAATATCTATATCCATGAGCAAGTTTGCTGAAGTTATTGAGATACTCCTAATGGAATTATATTAATGCCACTAGAAAATTCCCTGGTAGATTTATAAATGAGCATATACATATATATATATATACACACATAACCTATGTATTTTTGATCAAGAGTCTGAATTTTTTCAGCATGTGTTAAGTTTTGGTCCATTAACAGCTCTGCTAGTATAAATAAATGGTAACGATAATCAATTACTTTTTGCTGTATGTCTTGAAATCTTGAACAACAAGCATATGAAAAAAAAGTTTGCTGTGAATTTGGACTTATGCATTAATAAAGGTGTTAAAAAAGAGGATTTTTGATATTCTTAAAGATGTAATAAAAATTATCCCTGTCATCTGAAAGCAACTCATACTATAACCTGACTCATTTAGTTGTATGAATAGGAAAATAATCCTGACTACTAGTTTGCCATGCAAAAATAAATTAATTTAAACTGCTTCTAAAAAAAATATGAGAAGGAAGTGCAGGAATTTTGTGAAATCTGAGTGCTTCCTTGTAATAATAGGCATGTCAAACTGCTGTTCCCAGTAGAAGAGCTCATAGATAAAAAGCCATCCTGCAATACATCACTGATACTTTTGGCACACTATTCTGGAGCCCAGATTAATTTATGTGTGTGTGTATGTGTGTGCATATATATGTGTACATATGTGTGCAAATATGCATATAAATATATGTATGTAATACATATATATATGTATATTAAAAACCAAGGGCTTGATTGTGATTTTAATTATCTGCTTTGTGCAGATATCACCTTGAGTGATATTGATATTGAGTGTGTTACCACCTTGAGTTTTCACTGTCTGAAAGGAAAACTGACTGACCCTCATGGTATTGCTTAGTGTTTGGAGTAGTTTCATATATGGATCATGGGATGGGAAGACTTTGCCACAGCTTTTCCCTAGACACACTATTAGGTTTTTCTTCCTGCATTTTGGTTGTCTGTCCCAAGTTCTCTACCCAGCTTGTTCAGATTTTGATTTTCTCAGCTATATGTATTATTTAAAACTATTTGAAAAAGTCTGCAAAAAATCTTGATCTGAAAAGAAAAAAAAATAAAAATTGCTGCAGGTGTTTTTTAATAAACATCCCTTCTATGAAGTATGATCGTAATTACATTGGTTTGGGTTTTATTTTCTGATGTATTACTGTAGGACACAAAATTTATTTTCTGATTGGAATCCTATCATATGCCCAGAAATAGTTAAAACCTGATATTCTTTGCAAGCTCTTTCCATCAGCATTACTTCTGGTAGATACCTGTACCAAATTCTTCTACCTTTACCAACTTTGGATAACCCTTTTTTCCCACGAGCTTTATTCACTGCTGTGTGAGTGCATGCAGAATGAGAAGTTAACCAGAACAAGGGTGTGTATTCCAGCTCTTAACAGATGAAACCTGTAATCCTCAGATTTTCTGGTCTGAATAGAAAGCCTGGGAGCTCAGCTCTCTGAGGTCATATAATAAGAGAGCTGGAAAGAGAGGATGTGTGTGATGAGGTGGTCAGTACCCAAGTGATGCTGATTGTGGATTCTGCAGTAGGGTGCTGAGGATACATCCCTTCAAAAACCTGTTATTCAAAATAAGTAACATGCAAACTCCCTAAACATTAAAAAAATATTTGTCTTCTGGATGCATATGTTCAAATACGTTTGAATAATCACACCCACACATAAACTTGGAAGAACTGTAATAATAATAATAAATTTTTGGCCTACTCATTCTGCTTATTAAGAGTCCTTAATCATTGAAATAAGGTTTAGGGTTCAAATCAGATTCACATTAGCTTTTTTATCTTTACTGATCTATAATAGAAAGGCAGAAGGGACAAATAGCTTAACATGTAAAAATGTTTATGGACTCAGTGCCCTGTGCATTGAATTCATCTCATTGAGGTACTACTATAATGGCACAGAAAGTGGTGGAAAGTTCAGAGACATTAATCTTCTTATCTGTGCACTGGAACTCACTCTGAAAAAATACATGAAGGAGGACTGATGAATGCTGCTTCATTAGAAGAATTTAAAAATTCAATTTGTCTTCATGAAAAAGAGGGATTACATATTTCCAGCTTTCCCCTGTGCTTCTTAGAAATATTTTTTAAGCAATAACCATTGATGTGGAATGTTCTTTATGGTAGGACAGTAATTATTACAGAAGAGAGGTATGTCCTGGTCAATCTGTTTGTGAATCACAGCAGTGGAAAAATCTTAGACCTTCAGATTCAAATTTCCTAAATGCAATTATGTGATATCAGAAACAAAAATTCCTTTTAACTAACTTGGCTCTATGTTCAGTAGATTACACAGAAGATTTTCATAGTGCTTAAGGCAAATGGTGCAGGTGATGAGCTAAAACTTGATTAATCCTTGAAATTTTCAGGAATTAAAAAGTTCTTTTCCTAATAGGATATTGGCTGTTAGAATAACTTTGTAATAGAATAATGAATACTCTTGCTGTTACTCATACCTAGTTAATTCCAGACTTCTTAAGAGCTTTATCATAGGACTGTGCAAAATGTGGAAGAAAAAATGAACTGAAAAGGTGCATGTAGGACATCTGGAAATAGAGATCAAAACCTGTCTGGGCAAACGCATCTTGCTGGGATAATGAGATTTCAAAAAATTGCATTGACTGATTGCTCGTTCCTGCCTTAGCATGTAAAACCCTTGGACATACAGGGATCTGAAACCAAAGCCACTGAAGCCAATAGACAGCTTCTCATTAATGAAAATATGTAATAGACTAGAACTTATATCAGAGTTTAAGAGGACGAGTGTTGGACTTGGCAGTGCTGGGTTAATGGCTGGATTCAGTGGTTTTAGAGGTGTTTTCTAACCAAAGTGGGATTATCATTCTAAGAGCATGCCCTTGTCTGGCATGATAAAAGTTCCCTGTTTTCCACCTTACCTGCACTTGCTTGGATTGTCAGCCCTCTGCACAGAGATACCCTTTCCACATTAATCTGCCTGATTCCACTTACAGTGCTCTCTAATAGAGCTGCAGTGGAAGAAAAGGCTAAGAGAGGGGACACTAATCCAACTCCTCTGCTGGAGTGGGTTTTTATGTCCCTCTTCTGCTGTGTATTCCTCTTAGTCTTGGAGTTTTTCCATCTTTTTTGTGCTCCCTTTCAGTGTACTAGTTCACAAAATTTAAAAAAAAAAGAAAAGAAAGAAAAATAAAAAGAATATTAAATTTTAATGTTCTGGTAAAATTCATGGTCTTTCTGCATATCAGAAAAGTTTATTCTTAAATAACCACACTGGCTCTGCTTGGTATCTTCCCTACTCACGGTGCCTTTCCAGTGCATTCTGCTTAACAATTCCTTACACAGACTGAAGATTTCTCTTCTAAAGGCCAGAGTCCCAATGCTTTTTCCCAGCCTCCCACCTCCCTATTGACTTCAAGTAATTTTGAAGCTCTTGTCCATGACCAATGTCACCATGGTTGTCAGTGTGTGTCCCAGCAGTGGGTCAGGTTCAGCATTATTCCTGACTGGCCCTTCAAACTTCCATGTAAGGAAACTGTCCACTCTTGTGATCTAGGAGCCTCCTAAACCACCCACCCAGTTCTAGGTGTCTCCCCACAGATGATCACATGTTTCAAATTCCCTTGTAATGTAAGGTCCTGAGAGTGGGAGAATGCTGTCAATTAATTCCTTATGTCTTCCTTGTGAGGCCGTTTATGATACGTCACCATCTTCAGTTCTGGAAGTCTGGTTTCAGAGGGTCCAAAATTTCAAAAAGGTAAGAAGTATTCTTCAGATATGTTAGTGGGCTTTAAGTCAGGCTGTTCTAGACATCATTAACTTTACTGGAGAAATGAACCTGCCACACCCTATATTTTTAATATGACTGCATCCCTTATCTTACCCTCACTAAATTCTTCCTTTATATCTCAATCTTAGTATTGTTCCCCCAATGTTTAAGCCTAGACAGTGATGGAATATAGGTGGCAAGGTACTGCAAAAATGAATTCAAACTTTTAAATATGGGAAATGGAGTGTAGTATTGAATAGACAAAAATTATTCCAAGCCTAGGCAGAAAGAATCTGAAAACAAGACGTAAGCAGCCATGCATAAAATGTCTGAAACCACAGAGGAAATAGTCGACAAGATGAGTGGTAACAAGGTGAGCAACGTATCAAAGAGGAAAAAAAAATCCCTCTAGAGAAGATGAGATGGATGAAGGAAGACAGTTACTGTGTTTGTGAGAGTGTGTTTAAAATACTCAGCTCTGTAAGATCTTCGGGGAAAAGATCACTGACGGTATCAGAAAATTCACTGTTATTATGGACTAATGCTTCTACTAGACAAAGGACACAGCAAAATTACAGATGTATCTTCTCCCTTTCCCACATTCCATAAAGTGTCCCCATGATAAAGTTTAGCTGAATCGCTCAGGTCTGGAATAATCCAGGGAGTTCAAGAAAATGTAGCATGTACAGGAACTGCCACTCTACCTGTGAAAGTGCTATAAAATCACACTGGAGATGGTGGGGACCATCTCTGTGTCTGTTTGCAAGAAGAAAGGGAGCAAACAGATCAGGATACTTAGTGTCCTGACTTAGTAAAAACAACACAGTGAAGGACATATCTCTTTTCTTCTTTGCCCCATATCCTGCATTTTTATCTAAATCATCTAATGTGAATTGTCTAAAGTTTAAGATGTTTTTTGTACAATTATGCTCAATATTACACTACATAATATAATGTCTTCCCCTAGTGCAGTCATCTTTCTGTGTGGATTTGAGCTTCAGAAACTAGGAGAATTATGGCAGGAACCCAAAGACTGTGTCAGCACTATGATTATATCACACTGTGCATATATCATTTGCTTTGATTAGCGGCTGTTTCAAAGCTCCCAAGGTTTGACTTTTTCTAATGCCACATCTTTGAAATGAGACAACATGTGGGAGAATTGTGACTCCTTGGTAAGTATAAAATTAAATTTGGAGCCACATTCATTACAGACTTCTTTTTCTCTCAATTTAAAAGGACTGATTTAGAAGGTAGGAAATGGCTCACCTTAATCTTAGCTACCTAGAAGACTTCTGTTTCTAAGATGTTCAGCAAATATTTAGTGGAGATATTCCACTCTTAAAATAAGCTGCTAAATGTGTTTGGTCTGGCTGTGATGGAGTTAATTTTCCCCATGGCAGCCCTCATGGTGCTGTGGTTTGTATTTGTAGCCAGAAAGGTGTTGATAACACACCTCAGCTGTTCTGGCTACTGCTGAGGAGTCCTGGCACATCATCAAGGCTGTCCCCCCTCACCAGGGTGTTGTGGATGGGTAAGACCTGGAAAATGACACAGGCAGGACAGCTGACCCAAACTAACCAAAGGGATATTCCATACCATAGGATGTCTGCTCACAATCAGATCTAAGAGAAAAGGAAGAGGAGGGAGGACATTTGTCAGTATGATGTTTTTCTTCCACAGCCACCGCTACATGTGCTGAAACCCAGCTTCCTAAGATGTGGTTGGACATCACCTGCTAATGTGAGATACAGAATAAATCTTTGTTTTCCTTTGCTTTCACATTGTGCCTTTGTTTATGCTTTATTAAGCTGCCTTTATCTTGTCCTACAAATTTCTCCTTCTTATTTTCTCCCTCACCTTGTTATGATGAAGAGATAATGGTAGAGCAGCTTGGTGGGCACCTTGCATCTAACCAAGGCAAATCCAGTGAGTTACCCTCTAGAAATGATGATTATTCTCTACTTTAGATTTGGATCCAGATCATTAGGTCCCAACACAAGGATCTCATATTAAAGACACTGTGAATCCTTGGAGCAGGATTTTGTCTGACATTGAAGTATCTACATTTGAGTGTCCAACACAATTCAGCATCAAAAAAATACTAGAAATTTCAGCTTCTAGTATCTTCACAGAATTATAGAGTATCCTGTGTTTGGAAGGGACCAACAAGGATCATCGAGGCCAGCTCCTGGTCCTGCACAGGTCACCCTCAAGAATCACATCACATGTGATTTCACACCATGAAATCAGTAAAGCCAGAAGAGAGATTTGTCTTAAACCAAGGAGATAAGTAAGAGGTAATTTATTGGTTGAGATGCTCAAGGGCACTGAGCTGGCAGCCCTGTCACATGTGTTACAAAACTGCCCCAACATTCTGTTTTGACATCTAGAGCCCACATAATATATTTCATAATGGTGTATAAAAACGGACACTTAGGTTCAAGAAATCGAGTCCTGCCCCTAGCATCCCGCTAGAAATTTATACAGATATTTTATAGTAAACACTTTAATCTACAAGTAAATCCTACCTTCTTTAAAGAGATAAATCTTGCTTTAAACCACCAAAATTAAATTTAGTAACGCAACCTTGATTCTAAACTCTGGCATATATTTTGCTTATGTAGCCGCATTTTCCCCATAATTTTACCTTATGATATAAACTGAAAGCCAAAAAACCCCACATATATACTTCAAATTAAATTTATATGTAAATTGTGTAACTAAATCTAAAAGGATGATGTGAAAAATCTTTTCAAACTGCTTAGACTCCTGAAATTGGAGTCCACATACACCCATAAAATATACTGCTAATGACCATTGTGCTCTGAGACACAACTGTCCTGATATCACAAGCCAAAGAAGCAGATCAAGTTTCATTTGCAATTAAAATGACAATGGTGTGCTCCCAGTCTTTAGTGTGGCAATCTACCTCTACAAAGCACATTGTCATCAGAATATTCTCTTAAGGAAACATTGACAGGACAGTGAACAAGCTGGAAATCCATCTGCCTAAGAAAGCTTTAGGATTTTGTCAATGGGCTTTTCTTACTCTGCTGCAGATTGGCTGCAGGCACTCCATGATCTACATATTGTTTAACTTCTGTCCATGTCTGCCCTGTGGAGAGCCTGAAGACTGACTATAGAGAACTTTTCCATATAGTTCTGCTGGCGTGCTAGTGAGCAGTGGGCTCTACAGCATGTGTGGCCCTCTGGATCTGGCTTCAGGCTTGCTTCAGGCTTGCTGCATAGAGACACGAATCTACCTGTGAAAGGTAGCTCCAGGATATTGATAAGTGGTAGCATAGGCAAATTGGCTACCTAGAATTATTTAGGATGCCCTGGAAGATCCCAGGTACCCACACATGTTTGGAAATTACAGGACAAGATTGTATCCTCCTTGACCCACCTCTAGGGGACAACCAGGAAACTTCATCACACTTGAATAAGAACATTAGACAACTCTCCTCAGGTAACTATATCTCAAATGACCACAGCTCTTAGAAGAGGTGTCATGTATAGAATTAACACATATATTTGGAGCCTCTATAGGAAGATGTCAACAACATGCTGTGACCCAAATCCTCTGTCTCTCTTGCCTCACACGTAAAGCTGGATCTTGTTTTATTTGCTGCTGTCACCTCTGAGAGAACACAAGATCTACTAAGTTTTTTGGGGAGAGAGTGATAAAATGAAACAGAAACTTTAAATCTTACGTCACTACTGGCCTTAAATATACCACAAAACTCCTACACTTGGGTAATTATAAGACACAATGAGAAAGGTGGGCAGATCCCAGTATATTTGAAATGTGTAGATATAACTACAATTTAATATAGAAAATATAAGAACATTGGAATAATTTAATTGAAAAGTAATGTAGCTATCATAAACTAAGAAATAGTACAGCTGGAGGATTTTAAAAGTGATTTGGAAGCAAAATCCTCTCATTGAATTAGAGAATAAAAATTCAGTTAGGGACCTTGTAGAATAGCAAAGCTGGTAGAGCTTCTATAGCTAAGGGCCTGTCAGCATTTCTATTACAAACCAGTTCTTTCTGGGGATTATACTTCATCCAGAAGAGTTTGATGTGGAATGAACTTGGGATAAAATGTTTCAGCATTTGAGTAATGTAATTGTAACTCTATTATTAAAAAAAAAAAAATCAGTGTTCACTTTGTAACTGTTGAATCTACCCCATTGCTACACTACACATTTTGATTTAAAGATACCTGAGCCAATGTTAACCTAAGGAAATGTGTCCACATAATATAGTTCAGGCAAAGATCCTAAGACAAAACAGTTCTACTGGTACGATGTTATGCACAAGTTAGTCAGCCAAAATTCTTAGCCTGGTTCATTTTCTCAGGTGATTTTCTTTTTTCCATCAGGGATATTTCCATTCTATTCAATTTGCTACTAACTCATCTCTGCACCTCATCTGTGTTGCTCCTCTATGTGATCAGATAAATGCAATAAAAAGAAGTTTACCAGTTAAACAATTAAAGGCTAGCAATCAGAAAGCAAGTCCTGGTCTGTTATAGATCTACCTAAGGAATTAAAAATGGAAAAAATAAGAGTAAACTACCACACAGGGTAATTCCAATCCCATATTAATATTTGCTAATCTTAGAAGGAATTATGAGATGCAAAAAACTAATGTGCTCTCCTCTTTAGATTTTTAAAATCATAGAATCATGGAAAGGTTTGGTCTGGCAGATGACCTTGAAGATCATCTCACTGTTTCCAGTCAAGCTTTCTTATCTTAACCCACAACCTTTGCCTTTTGTGCCTTCAATTCTCTTCTCCAGCCTGCCACAGGGTGAAGGGGAGAAGGGAGGGTGGAGTGAGCAGTGTGTAGCTTTAGTAGGAGCACTACGTTGGAGAATACCATTCCTAAACAGCAACAGGTCTGAACTTCTATCCTAATTCGTTCATCATTTCACTTGACCAGCTTGGTTGGCTTGGGAACAAACTTCCAGTCTTGCTGGATTTGGGACAGCTCTGTCACGGAGCTTCAGCACTGGGGAGGCAGGGTTGCAGAAATTCATGATTAATGACAAGACTGTGCAAAGCTTTAAGAAGTATTTCAGTACTGGAGTATTTGTCTTGAAAAATGGAGATAGGATGGGGGAGCAGAGGAGGAACTAAAGATTCTAAGGGCTTAAGGTCTATTCTTTCACCTCTTTTATAGTCTCTTTGTATTATAAGGTCTTAAACATTAAAATTTTGGAAGCTATTTAGAAATTTACTGAAGGTGAAAGGAGGAAAAGATGGATGGACTAAAAAGAGTAGGAAGACTTAAGAGAAAGAAAATAATTTCTACAGATGAGGAAAGTAATTGCATGAAATGATGAATGCCATAACTTTAGTACATTCCTCCTTGGGGACCAAAGTAGTTTGCTATGGATTCATGACCCAACGGTCAGAGAGGAAAGAAAATTATTGGTTTTTACTTTTTCTTACTATTATTCTACAGACTAACTCAGAAGTAAACTGCTTTAGCTATGAATTCAGTTTATTTATCAGAGATGGAATATCAAATATGATCTCATAGTAATCTATTAATTCTCTTTTGCTTTGTCCATATAAATTTTTCATATATTTTCTTTTCCAGCAGGTAGTTTCACCTTCTGAGCATACGTGAAATATTCCAGGCTAATTGTTACCAGTTTTCCCAGGAAAAGAATTTCCAATCAAGGTTGTCACAACTGTTAGGGAAAGCAAAATTTAAAAATAATAAACATAATCTGACTTCAGACAAAATATCCAAGAACTAACATTCTCTGGGGATCTTAAAATCTCTCTGAGGTTGACAAAATAGCAATAAACTGAGATAGCCCATGACGTAGTCTCATCTCCAACTTTCATTCTTCCATCCTGACATCTCTGAATCCCAATACTTTTTTCACCCATAACTAATATTAACAAGTTCTTGTCTTGTTAAATATTTAGCATGTATTGTTGTCCCTGGAAACAAATACACATTTTGCCAGACTGAAAAAGCAACACTGCAAGTAAGATGGTTTTATTTTTTGGCATGGGACTATTTTGGTAGTGGGGTTTTCTTTGGAATTTTTGTTTTGCTTTGTTTTGTTTGGTTTTTCATTTGTTTGTTTTTTGGTGTGTGTTTTGTTATTTTTTTATTGGTGTGTCTTTTTCTCTTTAAGGAGGGCATGCAAAAGCTTTTCCCTGTCAGAGTGCTCATTAAAGACCTACATGTGGTTTCAGAGAATGGCATGAATAAAAAAAGGAAAAAAAAAATCAATGTTTTGTTCCTGCTCTAAGGAAGAACTAACCTTTTCTTGCTAACCTTTCTCTATTTTGAAGGTTTGTGACTAGCTGAAGTAGCTTGTGAGGGAGTGAAGTTGGATTCCTCAATGACCCCTTGCTAAGAACATGCACTATGAATATTGAATTACTTAGGTTTAAAAGTAGATTTCAGAGCAGCCAAGATTCCAAGTCATGAATTAGTGTTGGAATCTGACACTTTCCAGACTTCTTATTTAATTTTTAATATGTAAAATAAGAATATAATTTTCTTATCAGATTCAGAGAAACAATTATATTCTTCTGTGTACTGGCAGTTCAGGTAAGATGGGACAGATGCTCTCTCTGGCCCCAACATGCAATAAGAAATGAGACTATAAAATGGCTCTTCTCCAACTGTTGTATTTATATCCAAAAAGTGAAACAATTTCCACAAAAGAAAGGAATTCTACCATTTCCTTAGATGCATTCTCATTGCTGCGCAGTCTGCCCAGCCAGAAAAGATGTAAAATAAGAATACCCGAACACCTTTATGAAGAAAAAAGACTTAAAAACTATATTTAACATATTCTGAATGACCATGGTAAGTTTGGAAGTATTTTGCAAAAAGATGATTGGAAACTTCTTATGTTTGATTCACTTCAGTTAGCCCTGGGATGTCGCTTGCTTAAGACTCTCCCTTCATTAACACAGAATTCCTGCAATGTACTATGTAGAGAGTGGAAACACTTAACGTGCTGCCCAAACGGTGCCTCTGAGATAAGGTGCCCTGGTTCACTACACAATGAACACATAGACCAAGTTACAGTGCCTAGAAGACCAAATACAAATTCAGATTAGAAATAAAGCCTATGTATATAACAAACAAAACAACTGAACATGACAAGAACTTACTGAGGACTACTGTAGGTTTTCCATCACTAGAAATTTTAAAATCAGTAATGACTGTGCTCCTAAGACATATGCTCTACTTCACAACAGCATTAATTCTCAGTCTTTATAACGGCCTGCAACATGTAGAAGCATACATTATTAAATCTCTTTTAGTTTTATACTCTGAATCTTTGAAGGCAGATGTTTCCATTAACTGTAAAAGTAGAAAAGAAGCTTTTGTCAATAACAGCAGTGGTACATGAAAACAGAGGTTTAAATAAGCATAAGTGGGACAGTTCATCTGCTGCTTCTTCTGCACTAAACATAGCAGAGAAGATGCTCATGTCCACTCTGTGGACCATCTGTCCTTTACTCATCATGTTATATTCCTGATAAAGTGAAGAACATTCATCACCTCTGCCTGGGAGCAGAAGTCAGCTTGTAACTTGTCTCCAAAACTTAGAAAACAAGCCCTTTCCCCTCCATTTCTCTCCCAAATAAACTTATTTGAATCATATCATGGATGACAGAAAAGAAAATTATTAAAATGTGGAAGTTAAAAGCGATAAAAAATTACTTCGATATAGTATATTGAATATTCAAAAAATATGGTAATTCATAGGAAAAATGTAAAGTTGCCTTGGAACAGGGAAGGAAGAGAGAAAATAAAAGAGGGAAAGAAGAGGGACAGAACAAAGGAAAAAAACCCTTGAATTCACAGTAAACTAAGATGAGGTTTTGCTAATTTGCAGAGGCCCTCAAAAGGCTGCCCATTGATGAAATAAATAAGTAATTTACATACAACCATCAACAACTCTATGAACACAGTGATGGCATCACCAGACTTTTAGCCTCCAAATTAATAGAAGTGACAAGAATCCAGAAAACTATTTAGATTAAAATACCCCTTGATACAACAGATACTTGATCTTGCAGGTTTTGCAGAGGTGTTTGCTTTCTTTTATCAATGTCTATATGGTGATATACCAGATTACAATTACCTGGAGAGTTATTAAGAATTTTATGGATGATAAAACTAATAGACTTTTATTCATTGCATAGCAGAAACAAATGTGTAAAGAATCTAAAAAAAAAAACCAGAAGATATGATTATAACTCCTAAAAAGTAATAAAGTGCCAACTCTGGTTCAGCATCACACATACATGAGGGCATTAGTGAAGAATTATTAGCCCCTGTGGAAAGTGGGTTTGGGTGTATATTAAGCTCAAGATTCTGTCTAAATAAAAGTTCTTTTGCTCAAATTTAAAATCTATCTTTGTATTGTAGTCCTGAACAAGTCTGGAAAGAAATTTTCCTACAAAATTATTTTTGATGGAAAACTAAGCTTATGAAGAAACAAAATACTACAAAATTTGAACTGTGTTTAGTTTAAATAGTAGTGAATTCAATTGTGTATGACATGAACGAGGCCAATGACAAGATAGTAGTCAAGTGTAGATAACACCTCTATTGATAATCTGTGCCTCTAGTACAGGGGGTTATTAATTTTATGCTCAGCAAATTACTCCTTTTGACCTGTACTATTTCAGAAAAACATTAAAAATAATTTTATGTGAAAACAAAGTACTTTGGTTTCTTAACAAAATTCTTAAAAATCTTCCCCAAATAGTCTTTTTTCTCCCCCTGCCCACTACCCTTCAGAAGTAGAGCTCCTCATACTTAATTTTATAGGGAATTACTTTCTTGCATGTTTTCCTTTGCATTTCACTGCAACAAAAAAAATTACCTAGTTCTACTGCATAGTTTGAATACTGCTGTAGTCCAGACTTTGACAAATTCTTTCCTCTATTTCCACTTTATCCTGCTGGGTGTATACACAAAGCATAACCTGAACTAGAGCTTGATTTAGGTTAAGGGAAAAAAAATCCAGTTTATCTGAAATAGGGTAAGCAGAATGTTACTTGCTGGATTGTCTGAACAGCACAATAGGTGCACTCTCCCCTTCTGTGTCTGTGTGTGTGGTGCTTCAGCTCTTCAAAGAACACATTTCTTCTTCACAGAGAAAACAACTATTTTCTTCTCTGCAAGAAGAAAAGGTGGGGCAGAGGGAAGGTTATGCTTCAGGGAAGAAAAGTCTCTTCTCGCACTTGCATTAGTTTTGCAAAACCAAGTGAGAGTAGTTCATAATGCTTCAGTGTTAAACGAGTCACAGAACTGCTGAACTGCTTGGATGTTCATAAATCCATGGAACCAGATGGGATCCATCCCAGGGTGATGAGGGAGCTGGCAGATGAGCTTGTGAAGAGCTCCATCATTTACCAACAGTCCTGGCTCACTGAGGAGGTTCCAGATGACTGGAAGCCAGCCAGTGTGACTCCCATTCACAAGAAGAGTGGGAAGGAGGATCCTGGTAACTATAAACCAGTCATCCTGACCTCAGTCCCTGCTAAGGTAATGGAACAATTTATACTGAGTGCCATCACACAGCACTTAGAGGATGGCCAGGGTATCAGACCCAGCCTGCAGGGGTTTAGGAGGGGTAGGTCATGTTTGACCTTTTATGACCGAGTGACCTGCCTGGTGGATGCAGGAAAGGCTGTAGATGTTGTGTACCTGGACTTCAGCAAGGCCTTTGACACTGTCTCCCACAGCATTCCCTGGAAAAGCTGCAGCCCACAGCTTGGACAGGAGCTCTCTGTGCTGGATTAAGAACTGGTTGGATGGCCGGGCCCGGAGAGTGGTGGTGAACAGTGCTGCATCCAGCTGGGATCAGTCACCAGTGCTGTCCCTCAGGGGTCTGTGCTGGGGCCAGTCCTGTTCAATATTTTTATTGAGGACATGGATGAGGGTACTGAGTCTTCCATGAGTAAATTTGCTGACAACACTAAGCTGGGAGTATGTGTTGATCTGTTGGAAGGTAGGAGGGCTCAGCAGAGAGACCTGGAATGGTTGGATGGATGGGCAGAGTCCAGTGGGATGAAGTTTAAGAAGTCCAAGTGCCAAGTCCTGCATTTTGGCCACAATAACCCCTGCAGTGTTACAGGTTGGGGACGGTGTGGCTGGACAGTGCCCAGGCAGAAAGGGACCTGGGGGTGCTGGTCCACAGCGACTGAACATGAGCCAGCAGTGTGCCCTGGTGGCCAAGAGGGCCAATGGCCCCTGGCCTGGATCAGGAATGGTGTGGCCAGCAGGAACAGGGAGGTCATTCTTCCCCTGGACTCAGCACTGTTGAAGGCACACCTTGAGTGCTGTGTCCAGTTCTGTCCCCTCAGTTTAGGAAGGATGTTGAGACACTTGAGCACATCCAGAGGAGACAACGAGGCTGGGGAGGGGCTTGGAACACAAACCCTGTGAGGAACAGCTGAGGGAGCTGGGGTTGTTTATCCTGGAGAAAAAGAGACTCAGGGGTGACCTCATCACTCTCTACAACTTCCTGAAAGGTGTTTGTAGTCAGGTGGGGCTGGTCTCTTTCTCCAAGCAACAACTGACAGAACAAGAGGACACAGTCTCAAGTTGTGCCAAGGGAAAAAGAGGTTGGATATTATGAAAAAGTTTTTATGGAAAAAGTGATAAAACACTGGAATTGTCTGCCAAGGGGTGGTGGTGGAGTGACCATACCTGGATGTGTTTAAAAAAGACTGGATGTGGCACTCAGTGCTGTGGATGAATTGAGGTGTTAGGGCATGGATTGGACTTGATGATCTTGAAGATCTCTTCCAGCCTAGTGATTCTGTGAGTTCATTTCTGAATGAGGCTACTGGAGATGGAGGAGAGTAGCCTGTTGTTACTACAAAAAAAGCAGACAGGACCCACTCTCTGTGGGGCATAACAAACATTATCTTTATTAAATATTGATTTTAAAATCTTTCAGTCACTAAGAGCTTGGAGACACTGATTAAATTACTTGCTAATCTAGAACAAACTGGTTCTGTTGTAAACAGAATCAACTGAAATAATGTTAGAAGGTTTCTTTATGTTATGGATAAACAAAGAGAAAATCCAAAACTAGTTTTAGGCTTAAACACTAAATTAAGTTTTGTAACTGGTGAACACAAAACATTTTAATAAATTCTCGCCTCACATGAGTAGTCATCTGAATTTAACTCATAAATTTATGTCGGTCTGGCTTTACCTCCCTGTGTAAGGTAGATTAATTTGATTAAAGATGAATTCTATCACTGAAAAGTAAACACACTGGCCACTGTCTGCAACACAACATTAAACTAAAGCAAGTTCTAGCTTCTTTTTTTGGCTCATGGCATGTTCTGGAGCAAGCTTTAGATTATGCTGTTCACAATTTGTCTGCAGAGGCTTGCAAACTGGGACTTGGCTCAGCACTGACAGGTATTGTTTTTGAGATCTACCAGAAATAATTTTTTAGTACTTCAATTTAAAAAAAAAAATAAAGATCCAGAATTTCAGACACAGCCCTATTAAAATTACTTATTTCTGGGCTTATGTACTCCATTCTTCACCTGCTAAATTTGTTAGCTTGCTCAACCTTATGTTAACTGCTGTAATCAATACTTTCCCTTAGATGCACTTTCACAGTGGCTTAATAACCTTCTTATTTCATTTTATATCTTTATAAGACAATAATATGCAAGTGCAGTTTCTGTTCTTAAGTATACACATAAAAATAATTTCAAGCAAAATAAGTTATAGTTGGGATTCTGAAAGTTTATTTAGGCTCCTTTACAGTAGAAAAAAATCCTCAGTATCTATAGGTCCAACTTATGTCAGATGCTCGGGTTCCTCAAGGTTGTTGAATTTAAGAGTATGTAAGACCTCTACACAAGGTTAACAAAAAAACTCAAAACCTAAGCCAAACCTAAGCAAACCCAACCAAAACAAAAAAAAAAAAAAAAAAAGAAAAGAAAAGAGTAGGTAATTTAATAGGTAAATGCATTTGTCCATGTTAGCATGAGAAAGTACTGTATTTCTTTTAGAGGAAATTTTCATCTTGACCTACCTGACCGAAAATAAAGGTTTTAATCTACTGGTTTTATTGCAGATACTATACATTTCTAGATAACTATTGTTCATTTTTTTAAAAAATTAAACAATAGTGCTAATTAATTATTTGATCTAGTCAGGAAAGAATTTGTAAATGCACATTTGGCAATATTCTAAAGAAAATAATTTATTCCAGTGAAAAGTTATAAATCATAGGGATTACTTGTGAAATACCGATATTATCTAGAAGGTTTAGATTTAGATTTTCCTCGAATGAGATATCTGTGAAGCCATTGACTTCAAAGTTAAATACATATTCACTGTTTACCTCTAGTGAAGTCAAAGTCATTTGGATCATCCCACATAAAAAGTATATATTATTGCTATTTCTTCCCATTAGCTGAGATCTCAATGGGAACATAACTACTAATGCATTTCTAACTTAGACTGTTGTAAGTGAATTCAGAATTTTATCACCTTCTTCAGGACTGCACGTGCTCCTATCAAGGTTGCTTTCTGTCATGTCTGTATTCAGTGTGACTGTATTCAGTGTGCACAGTACTGCTGTGATAATGTGTCGGGAGATTCTGGTGCGCTGCAAATAATTGGTTTTAACCTTATATTTTTCATGCCCTACAGTTTCTTTAGTTCCTGCCAGATCCTATTTGCCATTTTTTAAATTTAATTTTTAATTAAACAAAATTATAAAACAACAAAGTCTCTTCTCTTCCTTTATAAAAGCCTCATGTTAGTTCTTCAATCTTCTCCATGAAAATTAGTGATTTCAAGTAGTCTAGTAGCATTTTTTGTATCTTTCTTATCTACTATTTTTTGCATCTTTCTTATCTACTATTTTTTGCATTTCTGACAGCATGGCGTCTCTTCTGTTTTGAGTCCATAATTCCTACAAAGCTCCTAGCACTTAAGACTGTCAGTTCAGTATTTTATATTCATCTCTAGTGAATCTGGTTCATCCTCTTACATATGATTAGTAGCTTCTAGGTTCTGGCCACGTAAAATTCATTACAGATTTACATTTTTTTCTGTGATGTCTCTTTCCCTTATCTTTTGTGAATGAGCTTATGTACACCCATAATCAAACTTCCTGGGTAAAAACTAGTTTCAGCTTGAGATACATGTGTTTGTGCATTTCTGTGTATGTACATATAGGATTCTTTGGGGCTTAACTTAAGTGCATACAAAAAGCCATCTGTGATCTGCAGGTGTGCCTTAGGTTGGGTACACAAGGCAGTCAGCTATGCTGCAGGACTATGGGACCCTCCTGGACTTCCTGCAGTAGCAGCTGAAGGTCAGATAAATTCCTCAGTTTTTTGTTATTTTATGTCAGATTATCTTGGATGTTCACATTCAGGCAGTGGTGCCCAGGTGCAGCTAGGGCCTCTCATAGAGCACTTAAAATGTCAGGAGACTCATTCCTGGAGGTGCCTCTCTTCTCATTGGACACGGTGAAACTTGAACTTATCTTGAAGGAGACATCCCGGTTTTTGTCTGCTGTCTGAATTATATACTTTCCATTGAGTATAAGGGGATGTTAAACATCCTATGCATTAGTTCACACCTAAATCCAATGTTCCTAATTTCTTTTCTTGGGTTTGCATTTCATTTAAAAGTGGAAAGTTTCTTTTGTAAATCTATGCATATCTATTTCTGTTAATCTTCTTTCCATTTAGTTCTAATTACAAAACTCATGATGGTGTCTTTACAGTGACTTACTCTCAGTGGTATTTCATTCTTCGAATAGTAGAACTTTATCCAGGACACATTAGATCCATTTTCTGTTGCTTTTAGAGTAGTCTGTTGCATGAAAAACCTGCTCCAGGACTTTCTAGTTCACTTTCAGCTTGTTGTGCTGTTTCGATGATCACTGATCTTGTTCACCTTAAATTCATGGTCTGTACCTTCCAAAAAATTATAAATTTAGGCTGGCTTCTCTGCCCAAATCTGTTATGCAAATATTTATGCAATGCAGTACTGCCACAAAAATTCTAAATATTTGTGATAGAATACTTTTTCGCTGCCTTGACCATACGTTTCCTGATTAATTCTCCATTTCCCAAGAGTTGACCTTTTGTCTGAACCTGAATAGCCTTGACATATCTTTATTACTTCATCAGAAGGATTATTAAAAGTTTATAGTATCACCTTGTAGTGTTTCTACAATTTTCCGAGTTAACTATTTCACACAGAGTAGCTACTTTCCCATGTAAATTTGCTATGCAAAAATTGTTCTCTTTCTGTTTCTTGTAGAGAAGTCAATAGTGGAAATTTGTCAAACTCTCTAAGTGGATTACCACATCCTTCTCTGTGATCCCTGTTCAAATGTGTATTTCATGAAATTTGTTTATCTTTCTACATTAAATATGTGGTCTATTTTTCTAATTTTATAAATAATTTAATGCTGATGTTGTTTTAATCCACACCATGTGAACAGTATGTACCATTTCTGCATTTTCTGCTTTTTTTCCTACTTGTCCTTCACAAGTTGTAATGTATTGTGTTGGGTATCTAGCAGACTTTGGTGACCTGTGATTTACTAATACCAGCAGCACTTTTACTACTCTGAGCCCCTTTCTTGTGGCTACTGGTACTATAACCACTACTACCACTGATGCTTTTTATCTGTTTCAGTGGGGACCATGCAACTAAACAGCAGAGCTGGTGTATCTTGCTCACAAAGCATCAGAGGGATAGAGATGGAAGATTGAGGGTGACATTTTTGAATACATCATGTGAGAAAACTAGTTCTCTTAGTGAAGTGAGCTGTATTGAATAAACAATAGAAGGAAGATAATGACTTGTTTGTTTGCATGAAACCCAATTTTTTCTTTCTGTTACCCATGACAGAGCTTTATCTGACTCACCTGAGAGGACAGGTGTCTCTTCTGTGTCTTCTTTAATAAGTATGAGTGTGAGAAGGAGCTTGTTTTTGCCGCATTTCTATCAAGGGAGAAAGAAATTGCTGGCTGCTGCAATTGATCTTGATCTGAAAAGTGTATTTAAAAAGCAAAAAACAACAAACTCATTAAAATTGTTGTTTTCTTAAGTGAAGAGGTAAGATACTGGAACAGGGCAATTATATTAAATCAGGTTGCATTTTAAAATGTTTTGTGCTCTCACAGGAGAGACAGGGTTTAAAACCAACCTCTGTAAATGGGCATTTTGAAACAGAAGACTTTTAAAAACTGTCATGCTTAATGATACCTACAATAGAATGCCAAGAAGAAGATAAAAGATCAACTCTGTTATTCCCACTTAGGCTCTCAGGAAGAGTTCTGCGAACTATCCTTCAATCTTTTAGAAATCTCTGAAAACTAGCACTAGCTGAAAAGTTTTCCGTGTTTAATAACATGAAAGATGTTTCAGTTAAATCAAGGTGTTCCTGAAAAAATGTCTACTTTCATGAAGGACATCTGTTTGGGTTTTCATGAAAATACTTAAAACTGTAAATGTAAACCACTGTCAGTGGAAAAGTAATGCATAATATTTATTAGAAAGAAATTGAAAAACTCCAATCCACAGAATGTCTCTCCCCATGCTGTGCATACAAAAGAAAATGTTCTGATTAATATTTTCTAGAATTTTTTAGAAATTCTATACATAGTTAGAACTGCATATTGTTAGTTTAGCAGTGAATTATTCCGGAATAATGCCAGAAGATAATTAGAGCAATGGTGAGGTAATTCTACCCCCGATATTGATGGGTCCTATCAAAATCTCACAAAATTCCATAGAAATATTTCTGCTAAATTCTGATAATGTTTGATGAACTGCATTGGAGTTTTAAGAGTCTATTACCTGAAGGTTTGAACACAACTGGAAAAACAGAATGTTAGCTACAAGACAATTCCTATGGTCACAATTTATTATTAAAACTAGATAAATAACTTTATTCAGAAGAATAATTTTATTTATTCTTAATTTTAAGACAACGGCCATGAAGCTTTGGCACCTGCTTCTTGTTGTTTTTGCCAGGAGTAAGAACAGAAAACAATCCAGATATGCAGACTAAGCAATAAAAAAATTACATTTAGTGATTGTGTTGTTAAATGAAAATTTTACACTCACTTCTAGCCAGAGTATAAAAGAAAATTGGAGATTAGTAGAGGCATATTATTTTGATTTATTGTCTCACTGAGTTTATTCATTATTTGTGAATGATTATTTTTTGCTGTTACATAGTTCAAATTAATTGTTGGGGTACTAAGAAAGTTTTCACTAAGAAAGTTTTATCATCTCGTGTCACAAGAAATGAATTAGAAAATAAAATATCAATAAATTGTTTTATTTCAGGGTTAACTTTATGAGGGCAGCAGACTTGTCATCTTGTCCTGTTTTCAGTATGACAACACATCTGTTGTCAGCAAAAGCTTTAATTTTGTCATTCTGTTGTATATCCTAACTGATGAGAATTTTATGGTGACATCAGGGATTTTCCTTAGCCTTCAGTTCACTGTGAGTGTAGTGTGGCCCCAACAGAGACATGTCCAAAAACATGTTATAAAAGAAACTGTATTAAGGCAGAAAGAAAGATCAGCAACAATGATAACTGCAACATACTGCAGCTCATCCAAAGCACTGATAACAAACACAGAATCAGAAGCAAAGCCGTGGAAGGCTGCTGCAGACACTTGGTATCCTGGTCATCTGGCAGTCAATCAAGCAAATGCCTTTTAAATGCAAGTAAGAGTTACACCAGCCCTTGGCTCCACCACACCACTGTGATTTGAGAGAATACTGTCAGCAGTGTGCTCACTCTGACAATGTTGGTCAAGGGTCAGGCTGTCCTGAAGCAGGGTGCCAGGTGGTCAGACCCTGGAGCAGGTGGCCCAGAGATGATGTGGAGTCTCTGTCCTTGGAGACATTTAATATCTGTCTGGGCACAGACCTGGGCAACCTGGTCTAGACTACCCTGCTCTGATCACAGGGGTTTTGACTGAGTGATCTCCAGAGGCCACCGTGAGCCTCAGATGATTCTGTATTATTTTAAGTATATCAAAATAAATTACAAGACATGAGTCATGACTGAGTATGAAAGTAGGAAGAAAGAAAAACTTGTAGAGAAATGTAGCAAAAGCTGACCAATGATTCATTTTCTCAGGGTTATTTAAGGTATCTAAAAACTTATCTCCAGAGGTTTTCAACTTCTGTGACTGAAACTAGTGTTAATTAGATGCCTTAACACTATTAAGGCTCTGACCAAAGTAATCACTGCAAGATTAGCTGATGTAACTTTCTTTAGTTTTACAGCCTTATTTCCATTCCATATTAATACACCTGTCTCTGTTGTTCGTAAAAGCAGTGCACCTCACTTACCATCTTTCTGTTGCCAGTGTAAACATCCCAGTGCCATGATTTACTGAACCTGAAGAAGACATACCACTATATCACAAGGTGCTCTTATTCTGCAATAAAAAAATTTTATGCTCATGGGAGGAGAGTGCAGTGACATTATATTTTATAAATTCTTTTAAAGCATGATTTCCTTGAGTTCCTTGTCAGACTACAGAAGGGGCTTTACCACCTCTCAAGGAAAAAGGCTTCACTTTTCAGAGCCTTTCATCAGGCGCAGTTCAGTTGCCTTGCCAATCTACAACAGTTGCCTTTATGGCAAAACATATGTCCACAGGACATCTGAGCATGGATTCCTTGGTAGGAATGTGAAAGAAGATGTTCATGGCTGATTTTTTTCTGACGCTATGGGAGAGCCCTACAGCTCTACATTGTTGCAGATGGAACAGAAGATGCAGTCCTGGAAACACTGAAAGCCACAGGAAGGTTTCCATTACTTCTGAACTGTATGTGATCCAGAAGAATTGTATGATCAAAAAAACCCCTGGGACTCAAAAAAGATAAAGAACTCATCTCATCTATTCTGCAGCCTCCATACAAGATTAGCTGTCCTCAACTGTTCCTCACAGCTGCACTCTTTAAAACACAGCTTTCCTAAACTTAGTGACAGGACTCATAGATTTTCTTTCCTTGCAGTTGAAGCTGAATGTCTATTGAACCAACTTAAACCCATTACCCTTGCTGTAACCACAGGGGACCTGAACAGTCTAGTCTTTTACTCTCTACAGCTACTTTTTACGTTATTATGTGTGCTCTCAGTCTTCTCTTATACAAACTAAACTACTCCAATTGTTTCAAACTCTTCTCATCAGTTTTGCTTTCTAGATCACTGATAATTCCCGGCTGGTCTCCTTTAGCTTCTTTTGATGCTGGTCCACGTTTTTTCTGAAATGCAGTTCAGAAAATGAAGCACAGTGTGCTTGCTGAGACTGAGCCCAGTATGCAGCACTGAGGAAAATGAAAGAACTATTTCATATCTTACAAATTATATTGCTCTTTACGCGCTTTAGTAAGTCGTACATCATTTTTTTTCAACTTTTTTTAAGACCATTCCTCCAACTTCTCAAGAAAATTCTGGTCTGGCTCTCCAGTATATAAAGCAGGGAAAAAAGTTACTGAATCAGCATCCACTTTGTAGTAAAGGATTTTGGCCACTCAACAGATCACAAGCTGAAAACAAGACCTCAGTTTTAGGTAGTGAACATACACATAAGTGCACATTCCACCTCAGTCACTACTGGAAACACAGAGCAGCAGCAGACCCAGAGGAAGTCCTGCCAGAATTTTTATTGTTGCATAAGCTAGTTTAATTCTAACCAAAAGAAATTAAAATATTCTAGGTTTCCTCTTGAATGTGAGACAGATTAGATATTTTCTTTAATTTTTCTTTGCATTGGTATCCACATAATAGAAAGTTTTCCTTTTTTTATTTTTTTTTTTTCATTTTGGTATGCATAAAGCAAATGTAGTCTTATTTTCCTGTCATTTTGAATAGGTTTAGGTTTGTTCTGACTGAGCTCTGAGATCAGCCCAGACCTGTGAAGATGTTTTTGCAGAGTTTTGAGACCAAACTGATAAACCATATACAAAGTATCAGTCTGGACTGGACACCCCTCTAGCTCTTTTCACAGTTTTTAATTGGTTCAGTGTGAAAACCAATTCAGTTTTGCCACTACTAAGGAAAAAAGCCAACAAAAATCCCTGAAAGGAAAAAAAAAGCAGTGCTGTGATGCCTGTCACAGGGAAAAACTCCTCAGTTCATGTACTTAAAGCAAGAATAGGATTGAAGCGTTTTATTGATTTATTAACAGCATGTAATTAACTTGCAATCAGTGAACTATGTATTCAGGATCTGTATCAGCAAGGCAATCGACAAACCACAATAGTGGATACAGAATGTTAATGGACACCTGCAAATTTCTAGGCAATCTTATGAAACATACCCCAAGAAGTTTTAATCCCACCTGTACGCACACAAACACATGAACACCCACGTGGCCCCACGAATCCCCCCAGGACACAGCACACCTCTCTTTCTCAGGTGCAGTCCCTACATTCCCCCACTTCCCAGGGAAATGCAGATGCTCCAGTACTAAAGGGCCCAGGTTGGCCCTTGCAGCCCCCGTGCATGTGGCAGGAAAGAACCCCTGGGAGGTTGCACGTGTGCTCCCAGGGATCCCTGCCCAGTTCTTCGAGGGCACACACTTTTACCTGGAGATTGCCCCCTTGCCTCCAGTCCGCTTTGCCAAGGAGAGGTTTGCTGGTCCTGATGCTGGAACTGTTTACACTGGAAGGGCTGCAATGACACCAGATTTAAATTGCACTGATTTTCTCTAGGAGTCACACTTCAGTGATGATCTGTCTTTCGTGCATCTGAACACTGACTGTATTTTTGCCAGTAACCAGTGTTTGATAACATACAAAGTTGGCCCTTTTGATTTTCTTTTTGGATTGTATTTGAAATAAGCTTCTTTTAACCCCTGCAAATGTTTTAGGAGCTATTCTTGTCATTGAAAGAAACTGCTTTAACTAACTCTTCTAATTCCTTCTAACTTCTCCCTGTTGTATTAGATCATACACAAATGCCACAATAACACATAGTTTTGTGTTGGATTATCTTACTGAAAATCACAGGATTATCAATTATCCCTCTTCTTAATTTATTTTTGTTTTTATTGTGAAGGATTTCCAGAAGTATAGAACATTTTCTGGAGTTTTCTTTCTATCTATCTATCTATCTATCTATCTATCTATCTATCTATCTTCTATCTATCATCTATCTACATATATATCTATATATAGATATAGATATAGATATTAATTAACAGAAAGATTTTTCAGTTTAGAAAAAATTAAGAGCATTTTCACCTTCATTAGATCCTTCTTACCCTGTACCAGCACACCTGCTTTTCTGATATTATTTTTGTTTTATGTTTTCTATGTTTTCTAGTTTCAGCAAATATAATTTCTGCAGGTGTGCTACGTCTGAGTGGTCTGTCTTTTACTTTTGCTCTACTCATCTATATTCTTTTCCTTAATTTTCAGTTAGAGGTCAGACAACTTTACTGGCAACTTGCTGGACATACCACTGCAATTTTTTTAGTCTTTCAAGTTTACTTTTTGTCAGCATTCTCCTCCCCATCAGCACTCGAGTTAGACTTTTCTGTACCAGGCATCAAAGAGGTACCTGCTGGGTTTTTTATGTTCTTGTAATGTTATTATCCATATGAAGAGCAAGCCAGGGAGTGTAGCCTTGGCTTAAGGCATTGCTTCTCTTCATCTATTTTACAACTCTCAGCTTGTGATCATCTCACAGTATAGTTAACAAGAATCATGCAGGATCACCTGGTGGATGATAACACTAGTATTTATTGTCAGTGAGAAACAAACAGTAATCTGCAAAACAAGGAAAGTTATTGTAAGACCTATTGAGTGGTTTGATTTCTACTGAGAGAGAGAATCTCATAAAAGGGTTAGAATTAGTCAGATGTTTGAAACTGTTCTAAAAGAGTGTCTTAGAAAGGCTTGTACCCTGCTGACCATGTGTGACTGAAAGTAATCTTCTGAGATTAGAGAAGTGAAGGGGTCTAAACCAATAAATGGCGCAATGATTTCAATCCCCACTTTCTTCATTAGAGTCAAGAGGTCAGTTAAACTCAGTATTTCACAAATTCAAGATCAAACTTGTGGAGAAAAATGCTGCCATACATAAGGGTATGCTATATAGCACTCTATGAGGCAAATTAAGAGGTCAGATATTTAGGTTTTATGGTAAAGGAATATGTGAAAATCCCAAAAAAAGTTTTATTTGGAAAGTCGTATCATCACTATAATATTAGTACTTACTTGCATTAACACAAAAAAAAAATTGGTAACAAAATTCAAAGATATTCACATAATTATTAGAGAGACAAGTGAGTGTATGCCTATAAAAACCTTTGCACAAATGCATGGAAAAAATCCGCCTCAAATATAAACATTTAACGGTCTAAATAAGTGTGCTGGTTTTGGTTGGGATAGAGTTAATTTTCTTCACAGTAGCTTGTATGAGGCTGTGTTTTGGATTTCTGATGAAAACAGTGTTGATAATGCAGGGCTGTTTCAGCAATTGCTGACATGGCATCAAGGCCTCTCCTGCTCTCATTGAGACTGCTCACAAATTTGGGAGAGGGTACTGCTCGGTGAGTGCACCCCAGCTGACCAAAGGTGTATCCCATACCAAGTGACATTGTGCTCAGCAAGAAAAGCTCAAGGAACGAAGGAGGAAGGAAGGATATCCAGAGTTAACAGCATTTGTCTTCCCAATTGCTGTGCACTGGAACCCTGCTTTTCTGAGAATAGCTGGACATCAGCTTGCTGTCAGGAAGCTGTGAATGGATTCCTTGTTTTGCTTTGCTTGTGCATGTAGGTTTTCCTTTATCTGTTAAACTGTCTTAATCTCAACCCATGACTTTTCTGATTTTTAGTCTTCTGATTCTCTCCCCATCTCACTGAAGGGGAGTCAGAGTGTGGCTGCATGGGTTGAGCTACCTGCTGGGAATAAATCACAGCAATAAGGCAAACTAATGAAAATTTGATTTGTTGCTTTTTTTAGATACAGGGAACTGAGACCTAAAAAGAATAAGTGTTTAAATTTAAGGACCTAGATACTTTGGTATAAAGATAAAATTAACAACATTGGATTTTATCTGGTCATGTGAGAAAAGGGAGAGCCACAAAATTTAACCTTTGAAGCAAGGAAAAGTTTAAGACATTAAAAAAGACGATGATAAAGATACAAAATATGAAAAATTAAAAAGCAGGCTGTTCCTTAAACCTTGCATAACACCTTTTCAGGAGATGAGTCACTAATTCAGTGTGGGTCATACAAACTCATTGAGTGTCAAGATAACCACAGTGGATGAGTAAATCCCAGTTATCCTACAGACAGAAAGCCAGCAGAGCAGTGTTGTTGAATTTGGATAGAAGGTCCTCTCTAGAGCTATAAGTTTTACCTCCCAGATTTGGTACTGATGCATCGTGACTATCCTGGTGCTTTCACATTCCATTTGCAGTATCTAATCTGATCCAAAGGGACATTTGACAGTTTATAGCTGCCATGGTTTGGGGCTGCTACTCAGCTTTTGGCAGTGTAGTGCTAAGATAATAGGCTAGAGAACGGGGATTTATGTGAGGACACCTGCATGGATTGTGCTCATCCTAATCTGACAGCTCTGGTTCAGAGACACTCCTTGGGACATGGAGCTGACTCCAGATGAGCCTTGGTCATTGGTCTGTGCTGCTGCTGGCAGAGCCCCAGTATGACCCTATATGGCTCCAGTATATGGATGGGCAGTGTTGGGATGGCAGAAAGAACATCCCCAGACAGGAGGACCCATGACCCAGGGACAGCATCCACTCCCTTCCACAGAAGGGACACAGATGTCCAGGTAAGCCAGGGGTCTTCTGAGACAGTGTTGGATTTCTAGAGAATTCCTAATTTGTTCATGTATACTCCTAACTTTTAGCTACACCTCTACATTTAAAAAAAAAAAATAATAATAGCTGAATACTCTTGTTAATCTTTTGGGGGACTTGGAGATTTAATCATCTTCTCAGCCTGCAGAATTGTTTATTTTGAAAGGAGAATTTGCCACACTCAAGGGTTAGCTTTCCTATTTTTTTTTTTCTTTCAAAAGCTAGAGGTAATCATTCCTTCAATCAACATCCTTGTGGAAATACTGCCCCTCTCCTTTCATCCAATGTTTTAGGTTAATGGAGCACTGAAGATGTAGAAAGCCAACATTCAATAATTACTTTTCTCTGATAGGGTACAAGTTCCTTTTAAAATGAAAGTTCCAAACAATAAGTCATAACTTAATTACAAAGAAGCAGGAGTAATAGGAAAACTGTTCCTCCTTGAGAAGTTGTTCCCTTTTATCTCTGAACTCTGCATTTCTTTCAGAAAAGTGAAAGTGAGCTCTTTCCAAAGGGGAGCAGGAGTTTCTTTTCATTAATAAGGGAAGGAGGAGAGCAATTTTCCAGTGCTGTTGTTTGTGTATTTTACATAAATCATTAAACAAATAAATTAGTTAACTACCATTTCAGGAAATAGATTTGTATCCTGGTCTTCATGCTCAGAGCTATACATGCCCTTATCCATGATATTAAGATTGCAAAGGCAGGCAATTTTTCTTGCTCTTCTTGGCCCCTTGTATGACTAATTCCTCACTGTCTTTCAAGAGAGACTGAGAGATTAAATTCATTCTTGCTTCCTGGATTTAAGATATGGTTCAGTTTCTGGAGCACTTTCTGAGAGTTAGAGAATTTTAAGCTCTTCAGACAAGGGAGGTCCCACCTTCTATGCTTATTTTAAACCTTGAGTGCACAGATAAGCTATTAAGGGAAACATCACCTTCCTTTTACAATTTCCCTTCCCCTTTCTCCTTTCCCTTTTCCCCTTTCCCCTTTCCCCTTCCCCTTTGACTGAACTTTTGGTTTGGAGAAGGAATGATTTTTCTGGGGACATGGAAAGGTTTCAGTTTCAGTCAATGTTTGGATTCCTCTGCAAACCGACAGGGCTAAAAGAGTTTTGATAACTACAGCATCAGCAAAGACTTTAGGTGATACTTAAAACCCAGCTTCATAAATGGGACTTGGTGGGATTTTTTTTTTTTCCTGTTAGTCAGTCACTTAGAGAAAAGTCATAAAGGAAAGCAAAGATATCAAAAATTATACTCAAATTTTCTTCATACCACTTCCTACCAGGAAATCTTTTTCATTTCAATTATTTAATTATTTTTGTCCCTAGACAAAGCTAGACTAGATATGAATGCAATATTCTAAAGCTCCAGCCCCAAATTTACCTATTACTCTGTTAATCATTCTATCAATTGATGCTTCTTTTGCATAATAATTTGATAAAATTTGCCTGAGAATAAAACCCCAGAAAAAAATAATAAGCAGAAAAAGAAAGATCATTTTGCCCAGACAGTTTAGCATGGGTTGTTTTCCTTTGGGAGTTGGAATAAAGTAATTAAAAAACAGTGTTTATAATTATCACATTGGATAAAGGTCAAATAAAAGCCACGTTTTATTATAACAGCATTATTTCACAAATTAAAGGGAAATCAATACAATTCATTAATAGTGATTTAGGGCTCTGGATCTCTCTGAGGTGCTTATAGGACCCCGATTAACACAATGTCTGAGCACTTACTAATCTTTAATGTATTTATCTTCCCAACACTGCTGCAAGCTAGATTTCTAATCCTTATTTTGCATTGGACTATATCCCAAAAGTTGTGAGGAGTTGTAAATGAAGGAGAGAAATTAAACTATCATGTGTCCTAAGTCACTGTCATTAGTTAATCATTGAATCATACAAAAAAAACCTACACTACACTAAAGCAGGTTGGAAAGCGACCCAAGAAGTCCAATGCCCAGCTCAAAACAGGGTCATTTGGGGTCAGACTAGGTTTCTCAGTGATTTGCACAGCTGGATCTTGAAAATCTTCAAAGATGGATACTACATATCATATCTGTGTGTTTTATATCAAAGCCCAACTGTCCTAATTCAGGAAAACTATACCAGCAGTAGGCTCTGGACTGATGACACTGTGTATGACATCCCATATTCTGTACAAGCTCTGAAGGTTTAATGTTTTTTCTCTCAGGGAATATGGTCAAAACTTACCTATATAATTGCATGGAGCTCTAGTAAGAGTGACTGAGATTGATTTTTAACCCCAAAGTTAGAATTACTCATGTAGAAAGATCAGATTCAGATCCTGAGAAGTAAAAGGATCATTTTCAGCCATCTAAGTGTCATTGTGGCTAGGGTTCTCCCAATATCAGGCAGAATTTTACAAGTAAATCTCATGGCATGGGGATCTACATCTATTTTATATCATTTCACTCTTCATTAGTTTAAGGTGGGAGATGCAGCTCTCTGAATTCTCAAGAACTTTTCTGCGGGAACTTTTATTAACCTAGTCCTGGCCTGCTTTCTCAGGGAGGAATAATACACAGGGCAATTATAATTGTTGAGGTTTAACACTGAGCAGACCAATGCTCAAGTACGCTGAGCTTTGTGCCAAAAGAATTTGCCCATGGGGAGGAGCACTGCCCATCAAAGCTGTTTGGAGAAAGATGGTGTGCTGTGCAGAAGCTCTGCAATTTCTCTGCAATTATGAGTCGGAGGTCTGACAGAACAAAACCAGTTTTTGCCACATCATGAAGACAAGGAACCTTGGAAATATGTGTCTGTGATAACTGTAAAATATCCAGCCATTCCCAGGAAAGGCAGAATGCACACAGTGTGGACAAAAGGTGACACTACTACCTTAGGAATTCTTTCTACAATAATGAGGTAGACCTTAAGATGGGTGGAATAGTTGTCAAAGAACAAACAGAGAAATTATTAACTTTAAGGTACACAGGTTCGTAAGCCAATATGTCACTGAATTTTAATAGCAGCCAAAGGATAAAGAAATAAAATAAATAATAATAATAATAAAACCTCAAATAGCAAATGTCAATAATAAGAAGTGAACATAATAAAAAATATGATTTAAAGTGACAAGCAATCCACCAAGAAGGCAAACAACAGCTTTGTGTAAAAAATAAACTTGAGAAAAATGCAGCACAATTCACAATTACACCAAGAAAAAAATACCCACTCCACAAGGAGAAATTTTTCAATTCCTATTTTGCTTTCAAAAACTACACTTTTTAGGTGGATTAAGAAAATCAACAAAACAAAACAATAGAGGAGTAACAAGATGAAATCTTGATATACAAAGAAGTTTTCTGGAGCATATATTCAAGATCCTCTGTTTTGGGGCCATTTATATTTACTTAGAAAGTTTCAGAATGAGATTGCAATAAATAAGTGTTTGGCATCTAGTCCACTGCTACTGGCCAATATTTGGAATCAAGGTGTACTCACAGAACCTGGAACTAAGAAAATTATAGATAAGATTTTGGGTACAAATCAGAGGAGAAGTCTGGCTCAGTGGCCCCAAATATCACACACAAGATGCTAAGAATCAGCTACTCTTTCTGCTTGGAGTTAATTTCCATGTCATCTACGAGATCACCACACCTGTGACCCTGCTAACTCAACCAGCAGCTCTTAGCAAGACTTAACTGTTAAGAGCTTGGTTCCCAAGCCTTAGCCTGGGAGCTGAAAAAAGGAATGCAAAGAGAGAGAGAAAGAATACAATTAGAGAGGGATGAATAGATTTGAGATGGTTTCTGTAATAGGAATTAAACCTGACAAAATCTAGCAGTGAATTATCTAGCCCTAAAATTTAAAGCATATTAAACTCAGATGCAGAAAGCAAAGATGAATGAACCCGTACATGATATTCTTCTTTTCCTGAATTTGCACATATTTGATATTGGCCACGCAGTTTTTCAGAAGGTCATATAGGTTTTGTTTCTGCAGACAATATGTTGCACACAAATGCAGTAATTTTTTGATGATGCAAAAGATAGTAAGATCAAGACAGATTATTTTTTGTAGGGTAGAGGGTAGAAAGCAGTAGAACATGACCATACTTCCCTGTCAGCTCTGACAGGGTCAGACTTACTGGACTAGCACAAAACAGTGAAAATTTAACATGTGAAATCCACCTTGAAGAGATGTTGACACAGCAAGGTGCACATAGGGATCAAAGGTAAAGTTCAAATAATCATTAATTTTGTTTCAGTAGGCAATGGAAGGATGCAAAGACCCCCAGAAAGTAAAAAGAAAACAAAATGTTTCCTCTGCAGCAGAATGCTACAAAAAACTATCCTGGGAGACAGGGGAAGGTTCTATTCTAAATGTAGGGTCTGGGAAGCCAAAGGAGTTGATTAATAAATCCACAATCATGAATGATTATGAAGTCTATGTTCACCAGAGACTACTGAGAAGAAAACTGACATCCTCTTATCACATCAATACAGCCAAAATTGGAAAGAAGTGACTTATGTATCTTTACTGAAACAGGATACAACAGTTCTCAATAAATGCAGAGCTATTAATATATATATATATATATATACACATATATACATATATATGTGTGTGTATATATATATACATGTATAAACTATTATAGTATATGGTGAAAAAATAATTTATTCACAACAATCTCAAATCAGATGGCATTGGCCATAAAATGCTAATGTTTTGTTCAAAAGGATCAAGAAAATAGCTTAAGTTTATGAGTATATTAAATTAATCAGTTGCTGCTCTATGGCATTTATGGTATTATAAATATGTTGTATATTACATAAATACACAGAACCACAGAATCATTAAATAATTTGGGATTGGAAGGAACATCAAAGATAAAGTTCCAACCCTCTTGCCATGGGTACCTTCCACTGAACCAGGTTGCTCAAAGCCCCATCCAAAATGGTTTTGAACATCTCAGGGAGGTGTTCTGCAACCTCTCTGGGCAACCTGTGCCAGTGCATCTTCTCCCCCACAGGAAAGAATTTCTTCCTAATATCTGATCTACACCTGCCCTCTGTCAGTTTAGAGTGAACTAATGATTACGCCAATGGTTAACAACTCTTATTGTGAATTTTTGTCTCCCTTGTGGTTAATTTAAATTTTGCTTGTTTCATCTCATTCTCATCACCTCTTGTCCATCGACTGTGCACCCCTGAGAAGAGCTTGGTGCCATTTTCTCTAAAATCCATAGTTAGGTAGTAGAAGACAGAGAATAGATTACCCATTACATTTCTTTCCTTAAGATTAAAGAGATCCATCTTAGTTAGACTTTAGGTTATGTTCTAAAACCTCCTAAACACACAGCCCACCACACCTACACAATTTTTCTTATCAAATCTCAAGTTACAAACTGAATTTGGACCCGGTGGAAACGTGGTGGGTACTAACATAAACTTCAGCATTTGACTGAAGTGCTTATGAGCAGCATATATAATGCAGATATACAAATATCTTAATCCATTCATATAAAATAAAAAAACTAACATCCAGTTTAATCTGGTTCTACTGCAAAGCATAATATGAAAAGTCTCAACCTCTACTAACTACCAAGAAAAAGAATAGGATATTGTTTAGTTTCATTCCTGTGTAATTTTTAAGGTGCTACAAGGAAAATATATTTGAGGGATGCACCAAGATTTTTATAAATGGAAATACCTTAAAAATTGTCATTCATTTGCAGTAACACAATATTGTTAGGGTTGCTAAAGTTGTTAGCGATGCTCTTTACTCTCTTAAGGTTCATCAGTTAGCTGAAGAAATTTTAAGACTCAAAACTAGTCCAGCAAGAGAAATTAACATTTTTTGATGTTTGGAAAATCTTTTTATACTTCTCCTTGATATTTATTCTCACTTTCTTTATAAAATATAAGTAGAGATAATGATTCCCAAAGTAATGATCACCATGTCACATCTACAGTGGGTTAACAAAAATAAAATCTCATGGTAGCCCATGGAGCAACAAGAAAACTATCTCTCTCATTTGATCTAGTGAGCTTATGGAGATTAGTGTCAATGAACTGTCTTCAAAAGAGAATTTTAAAAATAATTCTTTTCTCTTTAGCTTTCAGTGCAGATAGAATACAGAATGTAAATAATGATGCACAAGTTGTTAATTAGGAAATTGATGAAAAGAATATTAAAAATTTAAGAAAAACCTTAAAAACTTGCATGGAGTCTTGTAGACTTAGCCACAACATGGGTAAGATACCAAAAAGGTGGCATATTTTGAGTTCATGGAATTGCAACAATTCTTCAGAATCAAACTAGCTTTTTGACAAAGTGAAATCCCAGTATCACAGAATATCTCTGGTGTGATGTTCTTTGTTTAGAGAGAGACACACTGTAGAAGGATGGATATCATGGCCTCAGAGCCATGAAAAAGGCATGAAAAGCTTTACACCCTCTTTCAAAGAAAGCTCTGGTAGTAGCCCAGTACCCAGGGCCTAAGTCAGTACCAAGACCTAAATTTGTGGAGAATAAATGACCTGGTGCCTCTTGGAAACACCATTCCCCACACCCTGGGAGAGCAGCAATTATGTTGTCTCCGTTCCAGTTTATAGTAGAGAATTTCTGATTACAGGTTACTGGGTGGAGTGTGGTTTTGAAATATTTTCTTTCCCCAGTGTTTGTCATTGCCTGGTGACAGCCTTTGTACTGCAGGTGACAGAAGAGGTGGGTAAGGGCACCTTAGAGTGGTGGTTCTGACTGCTGCCTGGAGCCACTCTCCATTGCAAGGGGCCTTGTGCCACATGGAACATGAAGGGTGTCCATCAGCTTCATTGGTAATCTCTAAACATTGCTAGAATTACTGAGAAAGGGAACAAAATTAAATCCAAGTCTTAGACCAATGTTTAAACTGCTACATAAGCCTTCCTACCTTTGGGCTTTCAAAGTGGTGCATAGCTGGAGCTTGATAAGACAGTACTTCTGCAGACACTGGCTTTTTATTTACCCCGATTTACCAAATGAAGACACGACAAAAAAATCTCTGCTTTTCCACTCATACAGAGTAAAAGGTTTTCCATCAAATTATGCCTGGTGGAAAGTGGGAATAATGCCTCTACTTGCCCCGTTTTCCCATGGATAAAGGAATAGAATGAGGACTTTGTCTAGACAAACACAGTATTAATGAATGCAACAAACTTGGAGAAAAACAAGCACAGAACTGGCAGTTAATTAATTTCTGTATTTCCAGCTGAAGTGCCTAATGGGAGAAAATAACTAATCATTATTGTTTTGTTGTTTAGGATTAGAGATATGTGCAAATACTTGATTAAGTGGTGAAATTTTTTGATTTATGTTTTAGTGAAGATAAATGTTATAACTTCAAAATTAGGAAGTATTGTGGAAACAGATGGGATTTGAAATGAACAACAATAAAGTTAAGCTCCAGCATAGAAAGACTGCATGTCAGCTCTCTAGCTGAACTTTTCAGGATCGTTAATAAGAATTACAACATTCTTAAATATACAATCTTAATGCATCAAAATTTCCTATGGGCATCCTCTTCAATCCAAGCTTTATGGATCAAGCAATGTTTTGTGTAAGAGCTCTGCTGTTCTTGAATAAAAAGTACAAGTGAAAAATGCAAAGTTCTGCCTCTGATGGCCTAACCAAGAGTTAGTGTCTGTCTATCCACGGATGTTGGGGCTTGTCTTTCCACTTGACTATGTTCATTGAATTAAACTGAACCACAGAATGAAAGGATCTGTGCTTGACACACTGATTTTGTTTACAGGGCTGGCAGAAAATCAGTCCCACTGGGGTCTCCTCAGATTTATTTCAACCCCCATCCTACACACCAGAAAATGTTGTTTAGCTTCAGCTGCACAAGCACTCCCATTATATAAGGCTATTGTTCAGGACTCCAGGGGAGAAAGAAAAGGAATGTGTCTTTGTGGAAAAAGGTTTTCTAGGTTCTCAGTCCACGTAAAGAACTGCAGGTCATATTTATCATTTTTCTAAGCACAAAATTTGCAAAAACATCAAATCTGTGTTTTAGTATCTATCAGACTTGATGCAAATCAATCCTACCGTATGCAGTCACCCTTGAAGTTTCCTAAAAGCAAGAAATTGGAAGAAAGCATTATTTCCTAAGATTACACCTTTGGACTGCTGGAAAATATGAAAATTATGTTCTTTGGCCCTTTTCTGACAGAAATAGCAGAAAAGCCTTTCATGAATCTGGTATCATAGATACAAACACAAGTATCAGCTGCATTGCAAAAGACTGAAGTAAAATGGCATCTTATGGACAAAATTGAAAAAACCTGAACTAATAAATTACTGGAATTATGAAAGATTAACAACAATAACAAAAGACTTAAAAATAGTAAAAGAAGGAAAAACCTAGCTCTTTAACCTAGTCATATAGGGGTTATTTTTGAAAGGATAGAATAAATGTAAGAAACAGATCAAAACATATATCTGAAAGATCTCATTCTAAAGAAAATAATCCTACTGGAGAATCAAAGAAAAAATGTGTCTGAGTCACTGAAGAATAATTTCAAGCTTTAATTTAATTTCTAGTCATCTTGTAGTTGTTTGAAATATATCTCAGCTAGATCCACAATTTGAAAACTACCACAAGGTAAAATACCTACAAGATGCTTGAAAAACAAAAGCCTTAACTTTCCTTGCTACATTTTAAAATATACTTTCCTCATCACTGAGTTCATAGAGCTTATTCTGATTTCCAAAGAATTATTTTGGAAGCTCTTTGTGAATCAATTTTTATTTCTTGTTCTTTGGCTGTTATCATAAGTGAGATTAAGGTTTTCCTTTGTTTCTATTTACTATTTGTGTTGCAATTACATCTAGAAGTCCCAATTATAAACATATAAAGCCCAATAACATCCTTCATCTTGAACAAACTCATATTTTAAAATTGTGCCTGACCCAGAGGACTTGCAGTACAGGCAATTCTGTTGTGTTTAAGCCATTTTATATACATTAGCTGGAGGATGATATTAGTCTGGGTTACACTATTGATTGAAGTACTGCCTAGAACGAGTAATTTTGTTTTTCTATTTTTTCTTGAGACCTGGAATGAGACTAGCATAATATTAACTCCTCTTTCCCAGGAGAGTGAAAGAAAAAAAATCACTACAGAATCCCTGTCTAGAGATTTAAACATGCTAAAAGGGTATAAATTCTAGGGTTTCTGACTATTAAGAGTTAATAATCATCTGTCAAAACAATTCATATGAGGCATGGATGAAAATATAACAATAATTATATTTTGTCACATGTTGAAATTTTCAATTTTCTTTTTCTTCTGCATGTTTATAATGTCTTATTTTCTTCGAATAACAGAGCTATTCAAAACCCATGGGGTTTGAATCTCAGTAAACTGTGCTTCAGGTAGGTCTTGCTATTGTTCTTTTCCACCATTTTCTTTACCTCAAAACCATTTATAAGAACTAATATTACCTCTTGAAATTACATTCCTCTGAAGAATTTGTACTATTTGATTTATGTATTTCTATTACTTTTTTAGTTTATTTCTTTCTTGACTGGACAAAATTTTCCCGTGATCCAATTATAAAATCTGTTGTCTTCAGCTGACTCCAGATGCACCACATCTTTGTTTATTTCCCTGTGTATTTTTGTTCTACTGCATTTATAAAAAGAATCACATTTATATTAAGGACAGGATAGAGTGTGTTTTGTTTTGAATAGGTTATTTGCAGCATAATAATCCTGTGAATTACCAATATGCTGCAAAGCAAGGGGAAAATGTGATTGCAAAGGGCATGATGGTGATTCAATTGGGTTTGTGGTCATAATGCATCCTTTCCAAATGGCATTTCAGCCTTTGTTCTGTCTTTGTATGTATTAGCTACTTGTTCTGTATATCCAGTTAATCTCTTCTTTAGCAGCTGTGCACTTTTTCTTTCATAAGAATGGTAATCACCCGAGTTTGGAGTTTGTTAGGGAACATGTGCTTTTCTTTGTGATCCTTCTCTTGCCAGTAGCCTTGTGAGGGAGTACTGATTTCACATCCATCACACTACTCCAGCATGAAGGACTTGTTTGGTCCCACCTCCCTCTATGTCTGCTGTCTTGTTGCTTGTACTTATGGACAGCTCAGCTCAGCTCGGCTCACCTTGCCTCAATGCATATTTTCTTCCTCCTCCAACAAAAAGTTTCTGTTTCTGCAGCTTGTTTCTTTCTGTCATATCATCTGGATTAAATCAAAATGCTTAAATACTGACATAGTCTATACATTTGAGGGATAAAAAGGGACATCTCCAAGAAGGAATGTAAAACTAACAATCATCCCTCCTTTCCCTGACTGTAGATGGAGTCCATCTAGGGTCCTTACTCTAGAATTGCAATGTAAATGAGCATGGCTGATTCACACATCCTCTTCCCTTATTGTATTTCAAAGTTAATTTTAAAAAGAGTATTTGGAGCTCTTTTATGCACCTCAATCCTCGAGACACTATTTATATATTAAGGAAAATTCTTACACTGATGGTGTTGACAGAAAGAAAAACAACTGGAATGGGGACAGTCTCTCACAGCAATTACTTCAGAAGCTGGGAGGATATTCACCAGTCAATGGTAAAATCTCAATTCCTTTGCTGAGAGGATTTTGTTTTAGTTTATTTTTATCAAAATTAATGATTCAATATATCTTGAAGTTTCTGCACCAGATTTTGTGGAGTCTGATGACTGGATAGAAACTACTGAGTTGCACTGCTCCTGTCATACGGTATCAGATATTTTCTTTTACTTGGTCTGCTTGTAGGGGCTATGGACGCTTTTAATTTGCTCCTCTCATTGCAAGAAAGTGCCTAATTTCAACTCAATATTCAGGAGTACAATACTTGAAAAGATATTTTAATAGATAGCATATGACTGTTCTCATAATTTCTAGTTCAGCCTTTCAATTAACACAGCTGTGTGGACAAGCCAAGGTGGAAAATGACAGACACAGAATGAATGAGGGAACTGGGTTAGTCCCGCAGCTTCCACTAGCTACTTTTAATCAAATAAGAATGATTACATGGAGGAACAAAACTCATTGATTAGGTCTATTTAGTAGTTAAAAGCCTTTAGAACTTATACATCATGGCACAGTAAAGAGCGAGAAGCAAATTGGCTTCCTGTTCTTGCAATAGGTGAAAATATGAATGCTGAGTTTGAGCACAGTGTTATTTATGCACTAATATCAAAATTACAGCTATGTGCTGCGTGTGACACTTCACAGTTGGAAATCAAATTATACTCCTGCTGGAATATTGGCACATTGGTATCAGCTATAGCAGCTGCTTTGCCTTCTTTGACTTTTCTTACTGTTGCTGCTAATGAAAAAGGAGGCTGCTGTCTCTGCTCTTAACAGCACTGTTTTTCTCTTCACTTGAAAAGCAAGCAGACAGTCTGGGTCTTCTCATGGCAGAAAAGGAAAGGTACATTTAATTGCTGCTGAAATGCTTGTACAAAAGGTCACCAAACAATACAAGTTCTTATTTAGTACAGAGCTTTGAAGTGAAGAATTACAGATTGTTTGAAGTGATCCAGCAGTTAGATGATGTACCAGATCTTCAGTACATGGAAAAGAAGGAGAGAAAGAGAGCTAAATTAGATGGGAGTTTCCTAGCAGGCCAGGAACAAGCTTGCCATCCATCTGTGATGGAGGTGCTGGTGAGGCCTGTTTAGGGAAATCATTGTAATTCCTCATCCATGACCTCATACAGGTGCAGAAGGAGGAGCACTGAGTGACTGGCTATGCAGCAGCTGTGGGTATTAAACCCAAAAAAATTATGCATTGACAGGTACACAGCTCCTCAAAGGTGGCATGAGGCATTAACTTACAAGTACCTAAATACTTATAGGGCTTCTAAACCCATTCTGACCCAAGGGAATAGTGAATATGAAGAAAGTCACTGTCCCATTAAGTACATTTGAAACCGTCTGGTGTTAAATCAATGATTAATTAAAAACATGGACTGACTTCATCTTGCAAACAATGACAAAAGATAAATTGAATTTCTTTACAAATATGTAATTTTAAATTCATGTCAAACATAAAAAGAAACCTTACCTGAGGGATGTTTCCTCCTTCACATTAATAAAAAAAACATCTGTGTAATCAATACCATGACAACACAAATTTTGTCTTTTGGCATTGAAATTTTATCTTGAATTAAGGAAGCCCTTATTACTATTATTTTACTATTCTTAATATATGTCTTTGTCTCTGAAACTCCTTTATTGTATTGTCATTGCTTTTATTTTCCTTAGGAGTCGAGAGACAAGTGACATATGATTAGCATTGCCTGTTTGCTATAATGAAAGGATATTTTCAGAAATAAAAGGCTTATTTTATACCAGAGTAAATAAATTCCACAGCCTCTCCAATTCACAGAGTTTTTTCTTTCTTCTTTACATATTTTCCCTACTCGAGGATTTTGTGATATGTACTGTCTCTTGGCAACATGCAAAGAAAGAAAGGTAAGGTCTTAACTTGGTAGGAAACAAGCTGAAATCTTTGGCAATGTTCTGATTTGCACCACATATTTAATATAGGAAATTGAGATGGCTCTTACTATTTTTTCACTATCCCATCTGCCATCAGCAGATAGGTTGATATGATTCCTGCTTTAAGAGATGGCAAATATGTTTAGAAGTAATAGAGTGCCTACTTTGTATTAAGAGACCCAAACCACATTATAACTAGAATTTTCTAGATTTATGTGTTTTGCACATGATATGTATTAAACATGATTTTTTCTCATCTTTGTAACCTAACTAATACAGATTTTAGAAGGTGGAATCAACAATACATTGTATTTAATTACAGGTCTTAATCCTTTCTGATGACTGATCTGGACTTTAGATCTACAATTATTTTAGTAGAACATTTAAATCCTTATGAGCTTTGCATTTGCAGCTCTCTGGCCTTAGATCCACTTGATGAGTGGGCAATTCATCTTGATCTATGCTTGATAAAATCATAGAGTTTATAAGTGAATAAAATTAGCCAGCCCCCTGTATGCAAACTATCCTCAATAAAACATTTTCAGGCATGAGAAGACTCATGAGACCACCACATGAAAAACTACTTTTCTTTCATTCTGTTGAGGTGGGTATGAAATAAACCTTCTGGAAAATGTGTAGAAAACAGGAGGATGGATTTTAACTATGGCAAAGAGAAAAGCTTTCAAATGAAATTCACGTATGTTTGATCTAAACCAAACTCAGTCCCTACAATTGATAAGTGTCCATATTTCTAGTACTCTATGAGTTAACACTGCAGAAAACATCTTTATTCCTCTCTTATTTTTCCCTATTATTGCTGTCTTCCGCAACTTGAATAAACAAAGTTTCCAAGCAGAGAATCATATTAAAGTACCAGTCAACTAAATCGCTTCATCAGCAACTCCTTCCCCTTACACCCAGGAGAATGACTCTAGGTATATATATCTAGAGAGCTTGTTGATCTTTTTAATGCTAATTAGCCTTTGATTAGAATCCAAGAATCAAGGTAACAAGACTAGGTTTTCTCAACATTGACTGATGAATTAATTAAAGGTATCTATATGGAATTTAACACTGGAAGTGTGCCATGTTGATTGTCCTTTAGCATTTTGAAGGAACATTTTCAGCATTATCAATGCAAAATTGTTGTACAAGATCAAGTCTTCAGGACATGGTTTGAGTGGTGGGCAGGTGTCTGAAAAGACAAGTTCCTCTGGGGGAATCAGACTCCAACACAGGAAAGAAATAAACCTACAAAAACCCTTATAGTGACCTGATTTTCAGAATGGAAAATCCTGCTATTTGAAGTGATTTTAGCACTGCATTTTGGATACTTACGTAGAGAAAACAGCAGCAAGCACATGCTAAAGCACAATGAGAACAAAGTGTGTACAATCTTACAGGAAGCAAACACCTGTATAGCTGCATCTTTTATTGGTCTAAAGTCACACAGTTCCATCAAAGCTATGGATGCTTCAACAATTTATACCACATAATAAACTTGTTCTATCAATTTTCCTTGAATTTAATCTATGGGTATTCCATCATTCAGCAGTACTTTTTTTTTTTTTTTCCATTGCACCTTTTCTGACACATTTGCAAAATTACTAATTGCCTCTAGATAAAGGAAATATTTTAAGAAAAGTTGAAAAGAGCGCAGGAATGACTTTTTCTTACAAAGGTGATAGAGACAGAATAATTTACAGCAAGAGAGGCAAAACAAAAGCTACATGACTGTTTTTAAAATTGCACATGTGGTTTTTCCATTTCAGAATAAAAAGATGTATCAGCAGGTGCTAATCTTGTACAAATAACATGCATCTTGCCACAATAGGATTGCTTTGATTGGCATGGATAAACAGTCAGACCTAAATATAATCTTATAAAACAAATGAAACCATTATTAAATTTTAGGTGGATACATCATGGGTTAAAAACTTGCTGAAAAAGGTTCTTCTGCTGCTGCTTTCAAAAAACCATAATGTTCTATAAAGTTGCCAGAAGAATGGTACTTTTTTCTTAATTTTGTCTGGCTGTGACAGACTCATTCTTGGGACGGTTACAAATATTTTTGGTATCCTCAAAGGATATCTTAAGAAACTGCAGTGTATTTGCTATAGCCATAAAACCCACATTTTTTTTACACATGACAAGTAAATACATCCCACCTACCTTTAACAGTGGGATTAATCTCCACTGTCTCTAAACATCTTCAGTGTGTCTATACCTGAAAAAGTTAAAGGAGATTCAATGTATAGACAAGGAAGAAAAATCAACACTGCTGGAATATTTTGTCTGTCCTGTTTTAGAGAGCCAGGGGTGAATGGGATGAGCTGTCCCTCAAGGGGGAGATCCCAGCCCAATTGCAAATAAGCAGTGAGCAAAACAACTCAGAAAAGTAATGCTCTCAGTTCAACATTTATACTATCAATTATGATCAATTTTACAAAAATCAATCTTGTCACTGCAGGTGAGGGATGACCAGTACAGAGGTAATTTGGCAAAAATATGAAAAATCATTGATTTAGGAAATTGGAAAGAAGAAGTACATAAGTTTGTAGTGTTTTCTTTACGTTTGTGATGAATTTTTACACAACTTAAGCTATTGAGCAAAACTTGCCTCTAAAAATGTATGCAACTTTTTATTTTAGTAATACTAAGAGAAAGCTGGTCAAATGTACTTTATACTGTAGTGTATAAATAAATAAAAATCGGGGACTGTTCATTTTCTCTTGAACAGAAGCTAAAACATGTTTGGTTTGATGTTTTCAGAAGTGTGAAAATAAATTGGAAAATGAAAAGTACTGTTTCTACTAAACCAAGGTGTTTCATTTCACATGGAGTTTATGCACAGTATTTTCTCAGGTCTCTTTTTTTGTTTGGTTTTTGTTGTTGTTTGGTTTTTTGGGTATTTTTTTCCTTTTTAATTCTTTCTAAGCAAAGTACACCCTTTTGAAAGGTCTGTTCTTCTAAAATGGGAAAGGTACTGAGTTGACACTGTGTAACTTTTTGGTTCCTGATGTAAACTGCAGAGCAGAGCCTAAGCAGCTCCACTTGGTTAGGAGGATAACCATTCCTAGTATCAGCATTAAGGAGACTTTTTAGATACTGCATCTACTTCCACAAGCTTTGCAGTTACTACATTAGACTTTCATAAACTCCAAGGCAAAATTATTTTATTTTAGGTCTAACTAGTATTCATTTAGTAACCTTTTTTAATTGAAGAGAACAGCTTCAGAAAAAGATCACAGAATGGCAGAGTGTTTGAGTTTGGAAGGGACCTTGGGCAGTCCTTAGGTCCACCCCTTCTACCCAAGCAGGGCCACCCAGAGCCCATTGCCCAGGAGAGCTTCGGAATGGCTCCAAGGAGCACAGCTCCATAAGCTTTTTGGGAAACCTGCACTGTTGGTGGTTGCTGAGGGGCAATATGACCCTCTGTAATTTGAGTGACTCCTCTCACTTTTGCATAATCAGCAAATTTGTCCACTTTACTCCACTTTTAACATTTAATGTTTAAAGAATTACAGCGTTTAATTGTTTCTATAAGTATTTTCTATATCATTATTCCTGAAAATTTTAAAAATATATTTTTTTCATCCCATTGAATAGGGTTTTTTTAATGGAATGATATATAATGTAGAAAATCTAACAAAACAAAATAAGGGAACAAACAACACAGGAAAAACCCCTGAAGCTGAGGTTTGGACTGGTTTACTCAGTTCACTCAGTCAGTTACTTCTCTTTCAGTCATTTTGTGTGTGGCTGCTGGAAATGTCTCGCTACCATATTGAACATTGTCCTGGAACAGTTGTTAACATCTGAAGACTTTATATTATTATTTTTGCAATAAAACTCCTTCTTCATAAAATCTTCATAGTGCATTAGCAAGAAATGAATACTGGTAGCACAGTAAAGATGACACAGGATAATGTTTTGCATATTAGATACCCTAAGTGTGCTACAGATTATAATGTAGCAGCAGTAGCAATTGGTAATATAAAATGAAAGATAGGGAAAATAAAATATCTTACCCACATGAAATGATAGGTATCTCCATTATGTATGGGTAGACAGGAAGTTCACAATTTTGTGGCTGAAATTGAGAAAAGTCTAAGTTTTTGGTTTGCCATACTATCATGTTACCTAAATTTTATGCTTCATTACTACTAATCCAAATATATATGCACATATATACTGTGTGAAACTCAACCATTGCAAAAAGGGTGAACTACAAACATTTAGCATCTTTTAAGTTTACTTTGTCACGCTTCTCGTTTTGGCTATAAATTCCCACCGTCACTGGGGTGCAGTGTGTCTTTTTTTTTTTTTTTCAATTAACTCAGGAATTAATGCTTGATATAATGCCTTAGAACATCAATAAGTATTTCCCCTAAAATATCCCAGAATCACTGAATCTGGGTATGTTTTTAGAGTAATAACGTGTCTAAATTTTTGTGATGTTATACTTGCAATTAAAGATACGAATTTTTTCATACTTCAGGAAGAATCACATTTTCAGATCATTCTGGATATAAGGAAGCACCCTATTTACTTCTAGCAATCAGCTACAAGGGTGATTACAACAGAGAAAAATAATATTATAATAATTAATTACAAAAATATGAGATGAGATGAGATCAAATACATAGACTTTAAGTTTCAAAAGAATAACTGGCTGATCATTTATATCATCCTAGTAAACCAAGTAGTGCAGACACTAAAATCTGTCATCCTTGCAGAGATTATCACAGTACTACTACAAAAGTGTGTGGAGAATAATTTTATCATATTGCAGTGTATGTTCTAACTCAATGATGCTCTTCTCTGCAGTGTAATAAAGCAGAAAGTAATGTAAATCATTTAGTCCAATAAAAGTGTAAAGAGAGAAAGGACAAACCAATATGCAGGATGAATAAAAATGACAGCAATACATTTTATTTTGACAGATTAAACATAATAAAATATTTATACTGAAATATATCTGAAGTGTGATATGATCTCAGAAGGAGAAATTATTTTCTGATTCCTCAGGAAGGACCTTACTAGTAGATGTGAAATAAGTTTTGAAAATGCAAAAAAAAAGATAACATTTTATTAACTACTATTTCATTAAACATATTTTGTTCCCTTTCAATTTATTCAGATCTTTGTTCAACAAGTAAAGGTCAAGAAACTCTACTGTACTTCAATAATCCATATGAGAGAGTTTAAATTTATCAACCTTACAGAGTTTAATTTAAACAGATTAAAAAAATCTGACTTTCAACCAGATATAGTCTATTTAGGAATTTAGCTGTTATCCACCTATATCTTAGAAAATGTGACCTGGAAGTTTTGTAACAAGTTTATCTGTGAAAATTCTAAGTCTGTAACTTTAGAAAATACTGTATTGTACACTTGAAGGACAGACCTAAAACCAGGGAAAGCAAGGACAGTTTAGGAGATTACAGGAGAGAACATTGTCCCATGGAGAAGTGAGGATTCGTGATCAACCAAGTTTTAAAGTATGTGAGAGATAATTTAGAAGATGAAAAACTCTTTTTGGAGAAATGATAAAACCTGAAAAAGTTTGTAATGTTTAATGAACTAACGCGACATCACCTTTATGATTCACCAAGAGTTTGGATCTAAAGCACTATCATAAGGTCTTGAATCCCAAACCATGTTTTTTTCTGAAGTGATTAATGTCTTCTCTAGAGATGGTTAATACTTTAGACTGATGAATACCAAAACCTCTCTGATTATTCAATACTTATCTAAGAATGGTAGTTATAAAGTATAAAAAATACTTCAAAACTTGCATCTTTTTCTTCAATAACTTGTTTTAATCTGCAATCATCAGCAAAACAGAAATAATCAACTTCATATCAGATTATTACTTGAGAAACTTCTCTACAGAAACTTCTATCATTCCCAGAAATGTGATACATAGAGGAATATGCTGTAAGAGCTCTTTAAAATGCACTTGTGTTTGGAGAGTGAAAACAAGATTGGAAAAAAAGTATGAAATAAAAGGTCAAATGTGTAGAACACAAAATGTGACTGTGTATAAGGAAAATTTTAGAATGATGAGAATTATAATTTTCAAATTAATTTTGAAGGAAGTAATTGAATTTCTAACAGTCTCAAACTGTATCAGAGTTGGGAGGGGGGAAGTATATATACACACTTAGATTCAAGCATGAGAGGCCTAAGTGATGAAAAAAAAATTTGTATTTTGTGGCTAAAATACTCAAGAACATATCAAGGACTTAGAACAATGCAGGAGAAACACAACTGAAATAAGTGGCAGTGAGATCAACTTTGGTCAGTGTGGATGTAATCTGGGCTGGGGTTTGACACAGGGGAAGTTCTAAGAAAAAGTCTCCCTTTCTAAGGTGTGATTATAAGATTTCAGGCTCTTCTGTATTTTCCTTCCCTACATTTACTCTTCCCAAGCTCACTAGGAATGAAAGCTTTAGGGGGTGGAAGAAACTGATTCTAAAATATTTATATAGTGAGATTTTCATGAAACCTGTAAGAAGAAAAGCTAATGTTCTGTTAAGCCAATTCCTCTTCTACTTTGATTAAGAATATTTATTAGAGTTTTTATCTCCTTCTGAATGAAAATGAAGGGTTAAAATTGAAAACAAATCTGATCTTGTGGCTTTTGGCTAAGAAAAGAAAAAATCACGATATTTGTCGTACATGAAAGGTATTAAATAAGTTAGCAAGAATACAACCAAACAAGTATATTGAAGGGAAAAAAAAGAAAGAAAAATAGCAAGAGATCTTAGATCATTCTCCCAAAGGTTTTCTACTCCTATCAAAGTGGCAGATCAGAGAATAAGATAGATAAAATATTACAGGATAGAATAGGGAATTAAAGTAGAAAAGTTAGAAATAGCCAAAGTACTATATGAAAACTTTAAAATATGTATAAAGAACACTGGAATATGCTGACTGACTGTGCTTTGCCCACCATGTATCCATTTTCCTGCAAGCCACTAAACTCAGAAAACGGAGTTTTGAATATGAATGCAAAGTCAATGGATTGTTAGATCTGAGGGGCTTTCCTGTAGAAAAAATGGGTGGGGTACAGAGGTTTGTTCTTTAAGTAGAGTTGTACTTGGAGAAGTGACTATCTGAAGTACTTACAATTTTTCATTTCTGCAGTTAAATAGTACTTCACAATTGTTAATACCTGTAGTATCAGAACACCTCAGAGAACTTGTATGGAAATCTTGTTATACATATATTAAGAAAGAGAACATAAAGGAGAAAAGAAAATATTTAACCACACTAAGGATTTTTTTTTTTTTTTTTGACTCAGGTTACTATTTATAGATCACTGAATTTTTATCAAATTCCTACAATGGGTTGACCTAAGGCCTTTTCCCTACTGTTAGCAGTGTAAATGTTGATTGTCTAATTACTCTAAACTTGTCCTTCATTGAATAGACAGAAGCCATTTACAAAGGGCACAATGACTTTACCTTACTCACTCAGGTAAGTAGCACAGGTGGGATGAATCAGCCTGTGACTTAATCTATAAAAAGGACCTAAAATATGCGTGTGTGATTTTAATGGCTAAGTTTCATATGTGCAGAAAATTATTCAGTTTCTTGAGCAGAGGCATCTGGTACCATTTTGAATACCTTAGGGCATGCAAAGCCTCTTGTAGATACAGCACAGGAGCACAGGATGCCATTTGGAGCCAACAGCCAAAGCTGAAAAATGCTGCACTAACAAGGGCACCACCTTTAGATGGAAAGGGGTTGAACTCACCTGCAGCAGAAGTAGGGCTGGGCCAGGACAATCCTCTTCCTGCTCAGACTGGGCCACCACAAGACTGTGAAATCCCATTTTTCGTGGTCTAATGAAAGAGAAGCAAGAGAGAGAGGGACCCTAAATGAGTCAATGAATAAAACCATGTAATAGATTTGGTGTTGGGGTCTGAAACCTGAGATCCCTCCTGGCCATTTGTTCAGACATCCCAGCCCTGCTCTGGGAAAGACTGCTTGAACTATTCACACTCTCAGGTACAACTCCAGATTCTCCTGCACTAGATCACAGCTGGGCCTTTCACTCTTTAGTTTGGGTCAGCATAAGTGCTGAACAGGATTTCCTACTGGGGCTGTAGGTGTGTACTCTGTATGTGTGTATTCCACTTTTCCAGGAGCACACAAAAATCTGGAGAGTGTGGCTCACACACCACAGGCCTGCTTTGAGTCTGAATTCTAATAAGAGTTCATTAATTATGTAGGCAACACAATGAGAACATTTGAAATGGTGTTTGCATCTGCTATGAGACTTAAAATTTAATGGATTTTTAAGTAATTAGCATGAACAATTTACCACACTGAGTTATACTGTAGGAGTAGCTGAATATAAAAATAAATATGATAATAATATGCATAAAATGCTCATTTTTTGCAGCCTTATATTTTATTTTTAAAAGGCAACACTTAAGCAGACTATCCAAATTGACAGGGAGAGTATGAAGTTATGTCTTTCCTCTGTTATTTTTTTTAAGGAATCTCTTGTTATTTACAAGATGACAGAGTAGTTTTACAGCATCTTTGATGTGACGTAAGGCAGTACATCATAATCTGACTTATCACAGCCATTTTTAATACACATGGTATATGCTCAGTTAATCTAGGATGCTCAATTAATGATCCATTTTTTTGTATGTTCTTGTGGGGAGCCCACAGCTCTGCAGTTAAGGAACAAGGGTGGAAGTCAAAATGGTCTGATCTTTGTGTCTCTGTTTGCCATTAGCTGATTTAAAAAGACTATTTTCTATATGGAGACAGGCCTAGCAAAAAAACCCTCCAATTAGAATTTAAGAGCATTTCAAATCAGAAATAATATGTAAATATTTTTTAACTATGAAGACCATAAATTATTAGGTAAAACTTACCACTGGTAAGTTCTCCTCTTCTTGTAATAAGTGATTCTTTAACAATTTCTCTTTATTATGATGGACAGTGAAGTCTATGTAATAAATGACCAAATATATGATGAATCTACCAAAGCCAAGTGGAGATTCCATCACTGTCTAATGATGGACACTTGTCAGAGCAACACCTTTCATAGCAAAAGCAGGGAAATAATAGTTGAAAAGTGAAAGCTCTTGATTCCAGTTTGACTCTCTGCCTAACTGGTTAAGATAAGTCATGGAGTCACTTACAGACATATAGAATAAAAGGTAAAATATTTGACAGGAATTTATTATATGGGGATCTAGACCCTTTCTTATTTTTACAATTTAGACTTTGGAGTTTCTAGATAAAAAGCGTAAATCGGATCCATAGCTGATCACTGTGTTGCATTTTTCCTCTAAAGACTGACCCAAATTCAACAGGAAAAGTGATGAACCACGATGTGGTGTCTTGTTATATGCTCTTAGGGCACCTGATTGCAGGATGAGTGAAAACTCTACGGGGACGAAGCTGCCCTTCTCCCAAGAATCCCATTTCCAAAACAAATCTGCTAACCTATTCTCCATGGCAGCAGAACCACCATGTTTTAAAATGCAAACCATGTTCACTTATTAGAATTAGTCAAAATATGATGATGATGATGATGATGATGATGATGATGATGATGATGATGATCACAGAGTCCAGGCTTGTGTAACAATTTAGATGATGCTTCCTCAGTTAGGGATGTAGTTAAGCTTTCGCAGTTTCCTAAAATCTTTCAGAAGAATGAAGGAAAAATCGTTAACTACTGAAGTAGATGAGAAAGTTTTCTGTAAAATTGTCTAGTTCTTAGATCTTGAATAAATTAATGCAGAAAATTATTCTTTTATTCTAACAGTTTTGATTCAAAATTTATCAATATAAATAAAAATATAAATCTAACGTGCTGGCCCCAGAAGGATAAATGCTTTGCACTCTCTCACAAAGACCTTCTCTGAGGGTCACTGGCAGTGACACTGGTGGGATCCAGGAGCAAATATTTTCAGCTGCCATTCTTGAGCTATAAAGGTGGACCTGCTCTGTTATAGTACTTTTTGTATAGAGAATACAAAATATCAGTGATGTATTTGTGAGGATAGCACAGAATCCTTAAAATGAAGATATATCTTCAGTATTCTCTCAGATGCTAAGGACACCCTTAATAGCTTTGTCTTCCATGGACAAATAAATAATATGCCCTGAAATAATACAGAATTAACTTTCTTCTCATGGTCAAATATCTTGGTCTAAGAATTAAATATAAAATAAGACATAGTAAAGATATATTTCAAATCTTGTTGTTCTATAATATTGTGTTTTGAACTTGATTGTGCTTAGATGTACATTATTCTTTAAAGATGCAAGAATATAATGAAATGCCTACCAAAAAAACTTGGCTTTGGATATCCAAGTTAGGCCAACTGGGAGGGTTCAAATGACTTTTAAAATTATTTTCTGATTTTAACATATTTTAATTGGTCAGGAAAGGACTGTGTATCTTACCCTGAAATGTTAGTGCTAGAGACAAAAATAGTATTAAATTACTCCACCATTGAAAAGATATATCATCATAACAAAGCCAAAGGAAATGGGTGGTTGAGGGAACTCCAGCAATTATATCATCTCTACCACAGCAGGTTTTTTGCCCCAGGCCAGCAGCAACCACCCCAAGCAGATTGTTTTGCAGGATGCTGCAGTTGAAGCAAGGTCAGGTGCAGGTTGTATGTCACTACCTTGGCACTTCAAGATATTTCCAGCCAGTAACAATGAATTCAGACTCTTTCAGACTATATTTACAGTTGCAAATGAAACAAGCCAGGGACAACACTGGCGTGTTATTTTTTTTTTTTTCTTTGTCCAAAATCATGTAAATTGTTCTGGTTGTCTGCATCTGAAAGTTGCTGTATGTGACACGGGAGGACGGGGAGTGTGGAATCAGAGAGGGATCTTTCCCCTGCTTTGCAACATGCCCTCCCTTGCAGTCTGTTCCCTTCTGTAAAGGGTTTTAATCAACAGGCACACATTGTTTTTCTTTATGAAACTATCTTCTCAGAGATCAGCTGACTCACAGCCAGAGAATATATTAATTAGCTAAAAACAACCTTTCCCTACTACAAGAGGCTGCAGAGCAGAACTTGACACTTTTTGTTTGTAAACAAAATTGCAACATCTGTCTTGTCACTTTGACTGGGATTTTTGACTAATTTTTTTCCGTTATTATTGCCATAGTTTCAGGCTGGTGACTTTTTGACCCATGAGAAAAAGACAAAGTGTCAGAGTAGTGTTTAAATAGCTCCCAAGCTGAGGATTTGATTGATTTACTCTGAGTTAGAATGAATTATTCCCTTTATTAATGTTTTCTGTTGAGCTGAAACTCTGAAAGTGGAGGATCCTAAATTAATTCAGGTTGAACACAGGACATGACTGAAACTGTGACAAGAAATCCAGCAGTAAGAAGGTAGCAGCTGAACTTCTGCTTGACAGGTCCATGCATATCTGGTGCTGAATGTGGGAATTCTACTTAAGAAATATTCAGAGTTGTTTATTGTTTTGTTTTTTTTTTTCCTCCCACCTTCACATGTTCATTAAAGAAATGGCACTATGAGAAAGAGCATAATCCAATACATAAAGTTTTCTTCAAAAGATTTGGACTGTGGGAGTTCCATCAGTTTCAGCTTGGAAAAAGGGAAAAAAAAAAAAAAAGATTAATCTATGAAATCCTTCTCCATTACAGTGAAAAAGGCTGGAATACAATTAGAAGTCAGAATACCACTCCCAGTACAGATCTATTCATTTCTTATTTTGAATATGTCCTACAAGTTTTTTGCATTTCTTCTCTAATAAACTAAAAAATAATTGCAAGTGCTCAGATAAATAATAAACTGATACTGTAGGGAGCCTACTTGGTTTATCTCCTCTCTTGCTACCAGTTGTTCAGTATCCAGGGGTCAGCTCTCTGGTAGCTGCACATAATTTCCCTCAGCAATTAAAACAGCTTGTATTGACTTTTTTTTTGGACTAACATCTTTGAAACCACACATTTTCTGAAAGCTTATTTAAGTGTAACTGATGGTCCTTTAGATTTTCTTCATACACGAGCTGTTCTTGATGCTTTCAGAGATAGTCATTGTTTTAGGATTCTGGTTGTGGCACTCATATGGGTGTTGCATAAGTTACCAAGTATCTAAGCCTTTGGTATGGGTTCACAATGTTTGGAAGGAGCAGACAGCTTGAATGGAGACTCCTAGATATACCAGCCTAAAGGTCTGGTCCCAAATTTAAGCAAGTGTTACAAAACAAACATCAATTATACATTTAGATCAGGCACTGCCACTGGGCTTTGTCTCCATTCCTCCAGAGATATCTGTTAATTCTGCTACTGAATGAGGGTTAAAAGTTCTGAGCTTGGTTGCGAGAACCTCTTATGGTGACAACTGCATGGTTCAACCTTGTATAGGCCAACTTTTAGCTCACTGAAGTAATTCATGCTTATGAGGTAAGGAGCAAGGTGGTGGTTATTGCCCTCCCTTCCCCCTTGCAAATTTGTCATGCTAACATGACAAAGTCCCATTTATACCATTTGAATATGTCTCAATAAGCTTAATGGGTTTAATTATGGGACTCCATAATTAGTTAACTTGTTAAAGAAAAATATATTTCCTTGAACTGCTTGCAGTGTATACATTTTTACAGACATCTTTCCTGAGGTATCAGAGTGCCGAGTTGCTTAAGTGGGTGCCTTTCTGTGAAATCCTGGATTTTCATTATACCATTTACTCTAAGAGCATACCTTGACAAGAGAAAAAATGATGTGAAGATTCAATATCAGCTGCTGTAAGATTAAATAAAGCAGCTGTTATGAAAAAACCCCTAAACCCACGTTGCCAGAGCATAAGGGGTCAAACAATAAAATACCCATCGTCGCCTGTCAAAGTAAATCACACTAACAGGTTACTATGGCATAGCTGTTATGAGATACTTGATAGCAATATTTTTAAGATGTGAAATCTATATTATCTAACAATAAAGGAGGCATGGAAAGAAGTTTATCTCAGGTTATGGACATGCATCTAGGAGAAGGCAGGTGACATGTATTGCCTAGCATGTGACTTTAATTTCCTGTGATCAAAGTTAGGCCTGTATTTTTCTCCTCAAATTCTCTGATAAAAAACACTGCTTGATAATGTTGTCTGCTTTGATCCATAAATGTAGCAAATACTTTTTGCTAGTTCCTACAGGCCTCTTGGTAGCACAGTGATGGTCTGCATGGTTCCTGCTGGAGCTTAGCTACCAACTGGGAGCCATTGCTGAGACAACTGTGGCCCCATCAGTGCACTCGTAGCTTCTACAAATTCACTGCTGGGCCTTGAAAAATTCCTTCACTCTTCTTCTTAACCTGTGCCATGTGACAGATATTCTCTGCAGATGTGAATTAATCAGGCCCCATAGTCTAAGTCACAAAAGTACCAACTTCATCTCTGATCTGTGAAAGATACTTAAGAAAGGGGAGGACAAATGTCTCCTTTTCTCTTCATTCACTAGCAATTTGGCCTCGTGAAGCCAAGTTCAGGAGACAAAATATCTTTTATGTGTGTGTAGTTGTGAAGGTACTGGAATAAGGATAGAATGAAATTTATTACTTTCTGGATTATATTCAGTACATTTGTGTTTTGCTTCTGGGTAATGGTTGTGACTGACTTTAATTTGCCAGGGGCCCAGGGTGGTGCTTCCTTGCTGGAGAAGACACAGCTTTGTCATATGACTCCTGCTCTATACAAACATCACCTGTCTTTAACCCAACAAGTTGGTTTAGTCATTGATTTCCTGTTTTGTTTCTACCTACTGAGCACAATAAGAATCTGTTCTGGGCTTTAGGCAATGGTCTACCATGAATAATTATTAACATCTTTTATTTCTCTGTTGAAAATTACCCAACTGAGAACATCTTGTATGGAAGACATTGTGTAGGGAGGAAGAAATGACACACAGGTAAAAGAATTGATTAATATGCTGAAACACAATGTCAGTTTTAGACCTGGACCATTTAATTATCATGATAGATTTTTTTTTTAAATTTAAGAGTATACTGATAGTAAGCAGGCAGTGAGTTTGCATGTGCAGTCAGATTTTCTAATTGCAAAATTACTCTTTTTAGATCTTGCTTTCTCCTTTTTTCTTTCACCCACTTTTCCATCACATCACATTTTTCACTGCTCTTCTAAAACTTTACAAAAACTTCTAAAATCTTCATTCTCCCATTCCACACCTCTTGGAATCTGCACATCTGAGAAGAACCAGAGTTTGCATTGCCAAAAGAGCAGACATGGAAATGAAACGCTTCTGATTTCTCTCACCCAGAATTTTTTAGCTATAGTCCATCTGCTCACCAGTGCCTATTTAGGAATGCACAACACCTCTTCCTTCTTCCATAGCAGCCAAACTGAACAAGAGTGGGTGGAAATATTAAATTGACACTTTTGAACCAAACTGTAACTTTTTATTAAATGAGAGGGGGAAAAAATGTGACAAGTCTCATTTATAGTTTCTGAGCTGTAGCTGAAAAGGCACAATCTATTTGGAAAAATAGTCATGGCTATATTTTCAGTAGTAAATAGAATTTTGCATCTGACAGAAAAAAATAGCTCCTTGAGTAAATAGCCCATATTGGCTGTAATATATTGCTTCAAAGAAATGACCATTTAATGACAAAAATAATTTTTACAGGGATTGCAGATTTCTGCTTAAAGATGGAAGGCATGACTTTGTTTTGCTAAATGCTAGAAAAGTGATACTTTTGAATGTTTAATTTTCAAATTATTAATTTAAAATTATTGCATGTGATGTTTCACCCAAATAAAAAAAAATGTGGAAAAAAAAATGGCACTGGTTGTGAAATGGCAGTTAGAACAATAGTTAATGGGCCTGAATTTAAAATGTACACAGCTTGAAGGAAGGAAATATTATTCTCACATTTCTTTCACCAGTCCATCATATCACAGATTTCAAGCATTTTTCCACCTTCTGTAGTGAAAATTTTACTCCTCTTACCTGGAATAATATAATTGGAATTACAAAAAGCAGCTGCTAGACATGTTAATTTACTGTTGCTTTCACTTCGAATTGCAATGGCTGCTGTCACATTATACTGTTTTTAAAGATGTACCTATGTTCTGCTGCTGCTTTTGCCTTTGCCTCCCATAACAGATATAAACCATAAGTCTGGTACACATGTGGTCATCACATTCAACCAACTACTTACATCCTTCAGCTGTTACTGTGAATGTCACAATAAAACTCTTACTGCTCTGAATATTTTCTGAGGTCCAAATAAGAAAAATAAATTTTTTACCCATCATCTGAAATGGGTCCTCAAGTTATCATTAGCTATACACCTGAAGATTAACATCCTCTCCAAAATCATTAATTATTTTGATGATGTCTGTTGAAGATCAACTGTGATAGAAAAGTAAGCTAGTTAAACATATGTAGCACCTGTAATAAAGGTAATACCAATAGTAGCTTTGGATACCTACAAACACTTCAGTTGAGATTGTTAATTTATTTGACTATTTTTGCAATTTCACCTTGAAAATTGCATCTGAAAAGTCCATGTAGCTTGTCTATAGGCATCATAACATGATGTCTGAGGTTGAAAATAAATAAAATTGCTTCTTCCAGTGATTCCTTCCATGAGAAATATTGTGTGCAGCGCATCCTCATATAATGAAACATTACGTAAGGAATCTATGTCGGGAATTTGAATTTGAAAGCACCTAGAAAAATATCTCAGATTTTAAAGAATGCAGAGGTTTATTAGCAAAAATAATCAATCTTTACATGTACATATTTGTTTTGGATGCAGATATTTGTGGTATTAGGCTCTTGTGCATAGCTAGGAAGTTCCATTTGTATAATTGATTTCCACACCTGAAACAATCACTCCAATCTGTTCTTATAGACTAAGACTTCAGCTATGGGAGACAGGTCACCCTGTCATGATTCTGGTTGTGCATATTTCCCTCCATTGCTTGGAAGAGAAGACGAGCTTGACTGGTCAACAGAAGAAGTCAGCCAGTTCACAATGGTGTAAGTGTGGAGGTCAATCCCACCTATAATGCTCTGAGTTTCCTTAGACATAAAATGTTCCCTTTTAGCCAATTTGTTTGTCTAGAAGCATGCCTTTTCTCTGACATGTGAACAGCAAGTAGGTCCACCTAATATATGCCAACATTTGACCTCATTTTTTAATAGTTGTAGTTCTTCAAGTATAGTTTATCCATTGGCTCCCCAGATATGTATGCAATACATTCTTATGACTATATAATGTACCCTTTTTCCCCCACTCAAAGGTTGACCTTATAGCCGAAAAAATACCAAAAATGGAAGATATTGCATTTTATCCAGTGGGCTTCAGACACCTTAAAGGACCCTGAAAAAGACACTTTTCTTAATAAATATACAATCCCTGCTGTTCTGGCATTATGTAAATTGACAGTAGAATTCTTTGTTTTGAACTACCCTTTATTTGATGGTAACCACTCTTTTTATCTGCTCTTCTGTATCAAATGCTGGGTGACAACTCCCTGACATACTTCACGTTAGTGACTGAATGATAAACAACAGAAACCAAATGATCTCCAGTCATTCATTGTCCTTACAGTAACCCTTCAAATAAGATATTTTGCATAAGTTGCTCTTTCTGAAAGTGTTGGTTTGCCATGTCTTCTTGTCAGGCAAGACATAGTTCAAGTAATTCACATGTCTCTTGAGCATATGATTCAGTGAAGGGCTGTTTTTTTTCTATATATAAAATGATACTTTATTGTAGCACCATGATAGAAAGTCTTTGATAGAAGCTCTTAACTCTTACTACAGGTGTCACACTTGACTGCTGCTGACCATAGCACTGAGTAAGAACTCAGCATAATGTTTTGGGTCACAGATGCAGATGTTCATCTCTGCACTCAGTTGCTAAAGATTTCTGTAGAAAGGGTTTCTGGCACCTTTCCTTGCAGATGTGGCGGCTCAATCATTCTCTTTGAATCATGAGCTGACTGCTAGACTAGACTTGCTGGAAAATCTGTCTAAGCACTGCATGAGGTTTTTCAAATCCTAATATCTCAGAGCCATGGAGTGACGGACCTTGAAAAGCCTACAATTCTGAGCAGGAGTTCCTGTTGCCTTGGAAATGCGGGGAAACTGTTGAAGCTGAAAATAATCTGATGGTATCAGAGACAGAGTTGGTGTCTGTTAAGAACTTGGAGTAATAAGGCAATTTAACATTTACACCACATGTTCATTTACAGGTGAGGTTTGTCAAGATTACTATTGTTGTTAACTCCATTTTCCAATAGAGAATATTAAGCCTACAAAGTTGAGAGACTTAAAGTGAGGCTTCGGGGTGCATACGAATTCCTGCATAGGCAAATTAAGACTCTGAAGTTATGATAAAGTTATCCCCTGAAACATTCAATAAACTGTAACATTATATAGCAGAAAATTTTAAAAAGTGCAACATAAGTAGGTTTAAATATCAGTACTTACCAGACGATGCAAGTATTTCTAAACTCGGGTAAAGCCTTGTGTTTGAACTCCCAGAGGAAAAAAACAACAGAGTAGTATGGGTGAGAAAAATTTCACCAAATTACCTAAAAGTGCATTTAGGGCTTAATGCTCTCTCTGTTTAATAAGGAATGTAGGAACATTGTGTGGGGTGGCTGGCTTCTCTGGCTGGCCAAGGCCAGACACATGAAGATGTATATCTAAGTACGCTGCATTTGAAATGTTCAGGGACAAGAATGGGACAAGGACAAGCTCAAACATCTCCCGTGTCTCCTATCTGGTAGATGGATTTCTGTGTGCTGTCTCTGACAAGTCCCTAATCTTGATAATAGAAGAATGAAGCAAAATTATGTGTACTGTGGCACACCTTCACAGATGTGTTTAGAAGCAGGCCATGAGATTTCAGCACTTCTACCACTCCTTGATTTCTTGCCTATCATTTTTATTATGATTAACCTCAGTTTCGATACCTAAAACTTAGTGGCCTAAATCTGAGATAGGCACCCCATGCTGTCTCTTCAATCACCAGGGAAAAATAGCTCCAATGTGCAACTCAGCTGAAGCTAGGAGGTATGTCTACAGCAGGTAAAATTAACTATCCTGTGGAAGATCCTATTTCTTTACATTGACTATAAAAGGACTGAGAATGACTTGTTGAAATTCACTTCCCATATGTATGTCTGAAATTAATGGCGATGAATCCCACTGCTTAAGTTTTTTTAATCCAGCCCTAACACCTCAGATAAATTCTGGAATCAGTGTTTACCAAAGGTACAGAGGTTATAGCAGCTGTGGTGTCAGAAAATATGCCTCAAATTTTTAGGACCAGCAGACTCTTCAGAGCCCTAACTCACCTCTGATTTCCTTTATGCCATTCTCCTGCTGTAGCTTCTTGGTAGTGCAAATTCCACGACCTCAAGATCAGGTGGCCACAAACTACAAATAAAGATGGTTCTGAAACAGCTTTTGTCAACTAGATCAAATAACCTCATGGCTAGTGTTTTCAGAAATAGGATAGGGGACTTATTTCTGTTCCCTCATTTAGAAGAAATGGTTGAATCAGAACCTACTGTTATCCTCTGACAGATGACAGCATTTTCTTCAGAGCTTTTCTATTTAGTAAAAACTCTACATGAAATAGGCCTTCTGTCTCCTAGTTTAGTATTTTATTAAATACTTTTATTATAACTTCCTGATTTCAGGTGAATAACTGACTGCCATGCATTGCTGTCTACTCACAGCTAATGTGTTTTCAAATTGCTTTTTTAGCAAAATATCCACTGACAGCCAGGAAAGCTTTAAACTGCATAAATAAAAATGTACAGTTGAAAATTTCAATGACATGAAAATAATGCAAATATATTTTGGCAAATAAAATTACCAAAAACCCAGCAACAAAAACAACAGAAAAAAAAAACCAAACCAAAACAAAACAAAAAAAAGCAAACAAAAACCCAAACCAAAACCAAAGCAAAACAAAAACAACAAAAAAAACCCACTAAAAACCAAAAGACCCCACAAAACTCAATTATTTTCACACTATTTTGTCCAATTTTACTTTTCTAATGTTGGTCTTTCTTCAAGAAAAAAGTTGCATTTTAAGAAAAAAAACTTAGCAAAGTTTCATTTAAAATGTCAAAAAATGTTATGACATTATGAAAATTAAACATTTAATTGAGAACAGATGTAAGATAATATTTTAAATTTTAAAATTGCCTCTCTTTTGTGCAAAATTTTTCACTTGAGTTGGTAATCCTTTATATAGGGAAATAACTATTCATAGAAAAAATTGTCAATCAATTCCACAAGAACACTTCCTAGAGAATAGGTGTAGGCCGTATCTTTCTTTTCCACTGGTTTACCCTTCTTAGTTCTGGTGTTTCCCCATTTATCTCAATGCTTTCTGCAAATCCCAGTCTTATCTGCCTGAGTTATCCATCTGTCTGGAATGTTGATGTTTAACTCAGAGATGATACAGTACTTGAAAATATTGTACTTAAAAATGGGTGCAGCACTCCCCCTCATTTCATTTATAGCTGGCTTTTTTGGAAATATGGAGAACATTACCAGCTCACTGAGACAGTGCAGTTTAAAAAAAATATTCAGCCAATACAGAAGTTCAAACTATGTGAAATTATAGCACTGAGAATCTTGCCCACCATTTCTGCTGTGAGAAGTCAGTCTCTGAAATAAATATGGTCCTTCCCACAGTTGCCTGTATAATGAAAATGTTGCTATTTTACTGGCAAACATTTGCAAATATTCCTCTCTTTTAACAGCCAGCATTTGGAAGGCTGGGGCCAAAATTTTGTGTAGAGCATTTCTTGGAATAATGCACTCTTCCTTCAATTCCCTGGGTGTTGCAGAATTCTGTGTGAAGGATGACATTTTGTTTTCCTCAACAGCTAACAGATTTTTATTCACATATTATTCCTGTGAACTTTTAGTTCCTTTTCCTTATGGAATGAGCTGCCACTCACATTTTTAAATGACTCATTCTCTCCTTGGGTGAAATGGCCTATTTCTTACACTGCCTGTTGCAAGATGCAGCCCCTTTCTTTTAGCTACATGCCATCTAATCTTTGAAATACTCTCAGCTGCCTGATTTTCTCTTAGCAAGAATATTCATTACATTTTTCTCAGTAAAAGACTTTTGCTGTATCCCAGGGATATTGTAAGTGACTTTAAACTTAACTGTAGATCTGGGGATGCTATGGCTATGTATCCAGTTGCAAGAAAATCATCAGATAATTTTGATTTTCCAATAAAATAGGCCCAGTTTGTAGTCAGTTGAGGTTTTGGATTGCTACTTTCTTTTTGTGCATGTTATACATTATTCATAGAGTAAACACCTTCAAAATGAAATAAAATAGCTGCCTAGACTGTTTACACAATCCACCTCCTCTTCCTGGACTCCTCTGGTACATTTGCAAGACAGCAGTTGTGATTGATATTTCCAGCTTTTCTTTTCTATGCAGCAAATTTTGGTACAGACACTATACCAATACTATCATATTTATAATAACAAATGTGCTCTACTTTGAAGTTACATGGTGCAGTTTCAGTGTTTATTAAACAGAGTCAGGAGTTATACAGCTATTAAGTGGCTGATGGTGCCTTAATAGTATAAAATCTTAACAAAAGAGATAAGTTCATCCTAATTATTACATTTATATGACAATAACATCTATAGAAGGAAAATTAATGGGAATCAGGATAAAATGAGATAAGGCGCATGACGAAATGGAAGGTGATTCAACACAACCAGTGCAGCTATACCAAGTCCTGCCTGACTTAGTGGCCTTCTATCATGGAGTGACTCCACCAGTGGACAAGGCAAGGGTTAACAATGTCATTTATCTGGATTTCTGTAAAGCCTTTTGACACAATCCCCCATAGCCTACTTCTCTCTCAATTGAAAAGACATGTATGTATAATGCATACAATAATACATGTATTCATGTATTGTTGATGGGTGGACTGTTCAGTGGATAAGGCAATGGTTGTCAGACAGTCACATCCAGAGGGTGGTGGTGAAGTGTTCAGAGTACCAGTGAGCATCAGGGACAAGTGGTGACCCTCAGGGGTCTGTATTGGGACCAGTGTTATTTAATATCCTCATTAATGATGCAGGTGAAGGGACCACGTGGACACTCAGCAAATTTGCAGATGGCACAAAGCTGAGGGTTGCTGTTGGCACACCGGAAGGATAGGATGCCATCCAGAGGGACCTGGACAAGTCTGAGAAGTGGGACCATGGGAATTTCATGAGGTTCCAACAAGATCAAGGACATGGGTTGGGGAAACCCCTGGTATCAGGACAGTTTGGGGATGAACAGACCAAGAGAAGCCCTGCCCATGACTTGGCAGTGCTGGTGGGTGAGAGGCTGGATGAGACTCAGGCATGAGCACTCCCAGTCCAGACAGCCAAATGGGCCCTGGGCTGCATCCAAAGCCCAATGGCCAGAAGGGGAGGAAGGGGATTCTGCCCCTCTGCTCTGCCCAGGAGAGACCTCACCTGCAGAGCTGCATCCAGCCCTGGGGTCCCAGCACAGGAAGGACATGGACCTGCTAGAGCAAGTCCAGAGAAGGCCATCAAGATGATCAGAGGGATGGATCACACCTACTATAAGAAAAAGTTGAGAGAATTAGGATTGTTCAGCCTGCAGAAGAGAAGGCTTCAAGGTGACCTGATTTTGGCCTTTTAGTACCTGAAGGAGCCTACAGGAAGGATAGAGAGACTATTTGCAAGGGCCTGGAGTGATAAGACAAGTCAGAATGGATTCAAACTGAAGGAGAGCAACTTTATATTAGATATTCGGCAGAAATTCTATATTGTGAGAATGGTGAGGCATCCGACCAGTTTCCCAGAGAACTTGTTGATGCCCCATCCCTGGAAATGTTAAAGACCAGGTTTGATGGGGCTCTGAGCAACCTGGTCTAGTGGAAGGTGTCTCTGCCCACAGCAGTGAGGCTGGAATGATGGTTTAGGTCCCTTCCAACTGAAGTCAATCTGTGATTCTATGAAATGCTAAAAAACAGTGTTGAAAACTTTGTCTGTCCAAGGTAGAATTCCACCTTATTCATTCAGAGAATAGGGTCGATATTATTGTCCTTCCTTCAAAAACCAGCCTTCAGAGAACAAGCAGACATTCCTCTGAGACACTGTTCTTAGAGAAAAACAATTATTTCCTCTGGGCATCACACTTATTTGCTGTGTTTGTAGGCAATAAGGGGCAAGGACAAAGGAAAGGCTGTCTTTCTCATCATCAGTTCTAGTTATAATTCAAATCAGTGTTTAAGAAGTGCTTTCTTATCCAGTCCAGACCAAACATCCAGGTAGAGGGGCTCCCTGGAGTGTGGGTGCTGTCACACCTATGTGTAGAATAAACAAAAATTGAAAAATTGCTGTATTGCAGCAGGAGAAGATCTTGTATATCTTGCCAGACCAGTAAAGCAATAGTTATTCTATCTAAATTATGGAATTTTATGGTAAGGTATCTGCATAGTAATACTATGTGCTATGTATCATATTGATTTTCAGTTATTTACAAGCAGGATAAATTGTTCTCAAGGCAGAAGACTAGGGCACATTTGGAACTCCTAGAGTGAGGCAACACCTCAAGTGTTTCTGGTGTTTGAAATTTGAGACTCAGGTGTTTATATCCATTTGTAGTTGTAATGCTTTATCTGTATGAATTCCCCCACCATGATCCCAGATCTTGGCAGAGACATAGTGACCTGATTTCAGTTGGGTAAAACATTGGGAATCAACCAATACATGGTGCTTGGCAGGAATGTGGAAAAGGGCAGCAACACTAGCAAAATAAATATAGCAGAAATAGCTAAAATAACCAATAGAGCTAGGCTGTTAGGCATGCTACACCTAAAGGGGCTTCAGATTCAGATTCTCCAGTTGTCAGCATCAGGTGTAATTTCTTTTCCAGCCTTGCTCAAAAGACACTGGAGACATGGAGACTATAGATGACTTGTTAGGACAGGGTTGATGGAAATTAAATCACCTGTAGTCAACAAGAAGCTCAGGCTTAAAATCTTCATTTAATTAATATTTCTTTCAGAGGTAACACCGATCCCTGGTGTGCCTATCATTAATTTGAGAGGTGTAACTAATCCCATTCATTCCAAAAAGAGTATTTTTGAAGTTCTTGTAATTCTACTACCTTCTGTGGGACTATACACCTGCTTAAGATGAAACACATGCTTCTGTGCTTTGCTGAATATGAGCTTTGGGTTTAGTAAAAGCTTAAAGACTGACAATAATAATAACAATAAAACTGCTATAATTAAGACAGTGACACTAAGATGGTTACCGCTGTGGCTACACTGAGCCATATATAGGGTAACATACAGCACAGTAACAGTAATTACACACTTCACTAGTTTTTATTGCAATGTATGCTATAGTGCAACCTAATTTCCATCCTTTGCATATTAACCCAGGATACATTTAGAGTGTTTACTACCTGGGTCGTTTGAACAGGAATGGGGATTATGTGTTTAATGTGCATGTAGAATAAAAATAACATTTGCATAACTTATACGGAACCAGGAGTTATAACGAAACCTTGCACCTCCTAACCACAGGATTTTTGAATATTAACTTATTAAAACAGCCTGCTTTGAGACTGTATTCAAGCAAAGTTTTCACTTTACAACCTTATAGCCTTGAGTTCCTAAAATATTGCTTTTGTTGTCAGACCCCCTTCAGGCGAGAGCTCATTATGTTCAGAGTCTAATCAATGTATATAATTGGAAGGCAAACAATGCTGAGCTACAGCATTGTCAAATTAAACCCAATTTCGAATACTGTAACTAGTTAAGTACTTGAGTGCTTCAGCAATTTATGCTATATGGAGTATCCAAGCAACTTGGCTGCATTTAAAAGAACATCATTGCTGCAACCCCCTTTTCCATCTGTGGGGTTTATAACTCAGCTGTTTTAATGTGCTTTGGGCTGAGCAAAGGTGGTATACAAGCTCTTGAGCCAGATGCTGTAATTCTCCCTCCCTTAAGCCCTGAAAAATTAAAAAGCTGTGGGTTGGGCTGCTTTTGATAAGTTTTTCCTTACAGAATAAGAATTGATAATTTTGGCCAGTTCAGGATGTTTCATTCATACCCATCAAATACAAAAGTGCATTCATTTTTCACACTAAGGTTGTGTAACTCAGCAGTCCTACTTAGCAGCTGGTGTAAAAATTAGGATGGTAAAACATACAAACCAAGATCTTTACTGATACCAATGGTGGTAGCTGAGTTTCCAGCTCAGTTTTACTCCCTATCAACTTAAAAAAACAAAATACTTGGCCATCTTCAGTCTCCTCTCTTACAGCTTCCCCAAAATGTAAATTTCTTCATTTTATAAGAATCTGTGTATTTGTGCCAGATATTCATGGTCTTGCCTTCGTTCTCAAACCTCTTCTCATTTGTGTTTATTGATTCGAAACCATGAATCAGACCTTCCCAATTAGCACCAGGGTATTTTTGCATGTGCAAATCTGATGACTAAACATATTTTTTCTAGGATTTATGGTCAATTATGTTCTGTATTCTCAGTCATCTGGGAGACTGATAGTCTCAATAAACTGGACAAATAATGTACTTTTAAATTTTTGTCACAGACAGAATTTGATGTTAAAAGTGTCCTTTTGATCTTCTAGTATTATTTCCAACTCTATAAATTCTAACCGTATGTATTTTCATTTTCAAGAACCTCACTGAAAAGGGCAGATGCTTTCTTTCTCTTCACTTCTTTTCAGACTGTTTCTTTCTTGGCACTATTAAGAGTCACATTCTCATAGACTTTTATTTATTTACTTACTTTTGAACACCTTCTGATTGGTTCATTATAACTAATGGAGTAGTTCCTACACATACTTTTAAGTGCAGTTAATGTGTATCGTGCCATCTGGAACTAATGATCTTGTAGAGACAGCTTACTTGATAATAAATCACTTTCAGCTATGCTTACAGAGGCTTAGAAGGGTTGGGTTTAGGGGTTTTTTGCTTATCAACAAAAACAAATTTTTAAACCACTTGCCAATTTTCCTATGTCTTTCAAATCTGTATTAGGGCTCAGTTTTGCCACTTTTACCCATGCAAAGAAGATCTAACTATAGAAGTACTACCAGTGACATCACTGGACTACTGGGATCGAGAGAAAATTCTTTACTTGATTTATGATTCAGCATTTGAATCCATAGAATTATTTAGGTTTATGTAAGAAACAGGCTGTCCTCACTTTGACACCAAACAATGCATAACCATTTAGATTTGTTTAATCTTAAACATGAGAAGAACTAATGCCGTTATGAAAAATCATGTTCTTGAAGGGTCTGAGTAGATTATGTATTCATGCATATCTCTTAAAATTTTCCAGCAAAATTTTCATTTGGGACTTATACTACTAAATAAAATGGTAATTTCCCCATTTTTTTCTCTCTTTTTTTTTTTTTTTCCTTTCTTCACCCCATAAAGCTGGTAGCAACCTGGATGCATTTATTTCGAGATTTTAAAGGAAATATCTGGTTTAATTCTGGTTTGCCCTTCATGAAAACATCTTTATCTTTTTTTGTATAGGAATACATCTTTCTGTACGTGCAGTATATGGTCCCAGAGACAACTGATCTAGGTGGGAGGTTGAGAACTACGTGGTCTCTGTGAAGCAGAACTAATTACCATGAACGTAAAATTGTACTGAGGCTTTCAGGACCCAAAAGGGCAGCTTTGTAGACTGCTGCCATGGAGTCATTAATGTTCAAGGAGTCGTTAACATGGTGCAGGACCACACTAAGCTAACACATGTTTTGCTGAATTTGAGATAGTAACACCAACAGTTCTCAAAAGATTTTTTATGTTTTTATGTTCATCTCAATGTTAGCATGGTATAGAAAAATAATGTTCAGGCTGCAGGTAAATGATTGTGTTTCTGACTTTGTTGTCTCTGTACAGAAGACATAAAATTATTTGGGAGTGACATGAGTGGAGAAAAGTGGACACGTAGGAAGTGAAAAAGTTGGTCAAGGAAAGGAAAAATTAAAAATCAGGTTTGAGATTAATGTGTTTAATGCTTCCTGAGGGTGGTGCTGGGCAGCCCTGCTCTTAATTCACTGGGGGATAACAAAGCAGCCCTGTACTACATAAGTCAAATATGCTTCAGTGGCCACAGCTGGGGAAGGAGATTTTTCCTGGAGGGCTGGAAAACACTGGATGGAAATCTCCAGTCATATAAACTTGACATAAGGCCAAATGTAGGTTCCGGTACAGTGATATTGACAGCAATTTTGGTCCTCAAGTTTCCAAAATTTAGGGATGAAGTAAGCTTAACATAGGAATATTTGAAGTTTCAACCCTACCTCCATCTTTTTCTTCTTCTCTCATCTGACATCTTACTCATTCCCAGTATATCTTATTTTCCTTGTGTAGACCAATTTTGTAGCCTTCCTTCATGCTCTCTCACATTCTAGCCTGGTTTTTCTGTGGAATAAACTAATCATATTTCCCTTTTGCTAAGGGTAAGGGCTTGTTCTCTGAGACTGCAATCTAGTAATTAAAGAAAGCTTACAATTCCAGTGTCAGTCACACTGCTCTGAAAGTGGATAGCAATGACCTCAGCTATGTTCCATTATACAGCACCTTTCTGACTATGATCAGGAAAGAAATGCTTTAGGGACATGGATCTGACTCAGCCTGCAACTAAGGGTTTAAATGGTGCTCAGACTTCTGCCCCGACCCATTCTTTTCCGTGCTTTACAAGATAATATCCACTATGAAGAATGTATGAAAGGCTACATTTTTCTATTTTTTCTCAAAACATGCTGTGCTAAAAATGCTCCTAAATGGAAAGGATTCATAGAATGGTTTGGGCTGGAAAGGATCTTTAAAGGTCAGCTAGGTTGAAACTCCTTGCAATGAGCAGGAACATCTTCAACCCAATCAGGCTGCTCAGAGCCCCATCCAGCCTGACCTTGAGTATTTCAAGGGATCTCTGAGAAATCTGTTCCACTATAATAGCAACAAAAATCTTCCTTACAGCTAATTTAATATCTCCTTTAAATCTATCTCCTTTCAGTTTAAAGACATCACCCCTTTCCCTATTGCATCAGGCTTTACTAAAAAATTGTCCCCATCTTTCTTATAAACCCCTCTTAAGTATTGAAGGGTTCCAAAAAGGTCTCCCCAGAGCCTTCTTTTCTACAGCCCCAACTCTCTCAACCTGACTCCATAGGAGGACTTCTCCAGCCCTGTGACCATTTTCATGACCCTTCTCTGGAGTCTCTCTAGCAGGTCCACATTATTCTTGTGCTGGGGATGCCAGAGCTGGATGCAGTTCTCCAGGTGGGGTCTCATGAATGAAAAGAAGGGGAGAACTACTTTCCTTGACCCTTGACCTGCATCCCAGGACAAGTTTGGCTTTCTGAAGTGTGATTGCACATTGTCAGGTCATGTTCAGTTTTTCCTCCACCAGCACCCCAAAGTCCTTCTATGCAGGACTGCTCTCAATCTGCTCATCTCCACAGTGCAACAAATTAAAAAATCATGCTAAACGTTAAAATTTTGGTCTTCAGCCCTGTGATTTAGATTACTAGGATCAAAATAGTCATTCCACTGAGTTTTCTAGAAAAACTAAAACAAAAATACAAACCAAAAATATCAGAAAATATTTCAACCAGTCCTTTTTCTTCCTCCTATTCCAGATAAAAAGAAGTGCAAGACATAATTTTCTTGTGCAATCTTTCAATATAACTCAAGTGAATGTCATCCTCAGAAATGTTCATTTTGACTCCCAAATGATAAAGTCATGATTAAGGAAATACAATTTCTTAATGCAACCTTCCAGTACTACACTTCTAGCACACATGTAGTGCGTGATTTGAGCATGGTGTAAAGACAACTAAGGAGGTAGATCTCAAGTTGGCAAATACACATATAAGGGTGACAGTTTGTTAGTTTGGGAGTGAGGGTCATCTAGATGCATTAGTGTGATGTTTATGTGAAGCATCTGTTCTGTGTTTTTCTGTTCTGTTTCTGGGATGTCTGCAGTAGGACAGGCTCCTATTGCAATGTTGATGTGATATAGGGTCTCCCTGAGAGCCTTGAATCCTTTCTGCATATCGTACACTATTTGAAAAGATTGCTTGTGAACACTTTTTTTCTGAATTTTATAAATTTCTTACCAGCCACATTCATGATGTAATTTGATCTATCACCTCAGCTCTCTCCAAATACAATACAAGTGTAAGTGGAGATATGATTTTCTAAAGGAAGAGACATGAAATTAGTTTCCTTTTTTGAAAACCATGAAAATATAAGATTCAAATGCCTAACAGAGGTAGCTAACCTGGACAGATTGGATTTCCTCTTAGAGGCCTTCAGAGATACTTATCTTCCCCATTAACTATATTGGAAGCCAGAGTATTTGTTTTAGTGATAAAGGTATATTATTCTCCTATTAGTCATAGAAATACAGTCCACAAACATTTGGACTTTTCTATTTGAGTATAAAATATTACTTGGGTCACAGGTTAGGTTTTTGACCATATGGTAAAGATGATGTCCATGTTTCTTCTTAGTATGTGCTGCATCTTTAGATTTTGAGATAATTACTATTGCTTCTAGGATAAATCAATAAAATATGTTTTAATGTTCTTGAAATCATTGCATTCCAAACAATCCAGGGGACCATTTGGTAGGAGTAGAAATTTCAATACTGTGGCATAAAATCAACACAAAAAATTAAAGTCTAGCTGAAATACTTCTATATTTTAATCACTGCTTGAAGAAATATGCTAAATATTTTTGGTAAATATCAACTCATTATGAAATGAAAATAATTATATTTATTACTTTTTTAATGTTAAAATAAAAATGGTTTAAGTTAGGTGGAGCAGAGGATTAATATTTAAAATTACCTCAAGCTACAGGAAAATTGGTCCAAAATTGACAAAATATGATTCAACAAAAAGCTTATGTTCAATACATTGTGAAGTCAATTACACACATAGAAAATAAAGACTAGCCAACTAGGCAACACCACTGCAAAAAACAGTGGAGCTAAAATGGATAGAAAACTGAACACAACATCAACAAGCTGTTGATAAAAGGGCAAATCACCTTCAGCAAAATAGGAAAAGTAATGTTAAAGAAAGACAACCAGGTAATTATTGCTCACAGTCCTGTGCTAGGGGAGGAAGCATCTAGGGTACTATCCTCATTTCAAGAAGATGAAGATAAATTCGAGAGAATCCAAAGGAGGCATACAAGGATGATTAGAGGCTGGAAAACATCACCTCTGGGGAAATGTTCTAAATAATTAGATTTGCTTATTCTAGAAGAGAGAGAATGGGGTTAAGAGAAAGGGAGAAAGTCTGCAGGAGGGACATGTGGAAGCTGTGGTAAAATATGCAAAAGGTTGGAGTGATCTGTTCTCAGAATCTACTGGGTTTGTGATACAAAAATTAATTTCCTTAATTCTTGAGGGAGTGAGACAAAAAATGTCTTCTTGTTAGATACTAGGAATTTATTTTTATTAATTTGAATATTTTAACTTTTTAAAATTACAAATTTAAATATTTCTAAACTTTTGATAATTTAATTAATTTTCTTGCCTTTTATTTTATTTTCTTATCTTTTTTGCCCAGTCTCTGGAGAACAACAGCAGATAATAGTTCATTCAGTAAAGAGGAAAGAGAAAAAACTTTTTTTTGCAGTGAAGTTCTGTTTGCCCTTTCCTACTCTGAAAATGTTTTGAAAGTTTCAAAAACTTGAGAAGTATAGAGATGACCTGCAAGAGATATTGATGACAATACTGAAACACTGAACCAGAGCAGGTGTGCAAAAAACCCAAATGTTGTGGGAAGTAGATATTTCCAAAATATAAGGAAACTAAAATTAGAGAAATATTTACATCAACACCACACCAAACCACACGATCTATTAATTATCTGCTCTCACTACATTTTAATGCAAAAGTAAGTTTGATTGTTGATCAGATGCATAAGTGGCCTTTACTGTCAATTATAAGTCCCCAGTCAGCCATACCTGGGGTGTCCCCAAGCCCTTTTGCTGGTCCTAAGGCTCCACTTCAGCTCAGCCCTGGTTTCCCTTTTGTCCAGCCTGGGCTTCCTAGATGGATTCCCTGGGATGAATAACACACTTACGATATCTTGCCAAAGTTCTATCACATCCACATTTTTCTTTTGATATATGCTGGCACAGGATGCAGGTCAGAAATATTAAATTGTAGTTTTTACTTCATAAAATCCATGCCAGATTTTTTTTCCCCTGAAAAGATAATGCAAAAGAAGGAAGAAAAAAACATTTTAAAAGGAAAAAATATATTGTTTTTCTGAGTCATTATTAGTGGCTTCTCTGTGTAGGAAATTAACTCCTCCCTGGATCCTGTCAATTGTCCTTTCCCTGATCTTTAGCCAGGCTAGCTTGGGTTGTGAGCAGAATTTTTCTGGTGAGCCTCACAGAACAGCAGCCCTACTAGCTAACAAATTTTTTTGCATACACAGTGAGACATGCAGCTTGTTGAAGAAGTCTTCTAGACATGGTCAAACAAAAGAATTTCACAACACCCTTCACTTCTACATAATAATTGCAAATCAAAATAGCAGCAATTGGTTTGCTAACAATATTCAACAGCAAAACACCAGTTTCACCATCAGCCTTGTCAGAAGTCACTCACACTGCTCAACAGAAATAATAATAATAATAATTGCCAGAATCAACTAAGAACCTCTGGGATTAGGAATATGAATCCCACAACACAGCTGAAGAACATCCTTGCTCGCTGTTTTTGCAAATCAATTATTTGCAGGAAAGGCACAGACTGGGGTGTTAAGGATGCTGGAGAAGGCCTTTTACAACCATTATATCTACTTAGGCTCTCTTCCATACAGCCTCTCAAATATAATGATTTGTTCAGGTTAGCAAATAAATTCTCTTCCAAGGGCCTGAAGAGAATGTCTGTGGAGCAAGGCTATAAGGGCAACTTTTCATTCCTTTGTGACTAGTTTTGAGCCATTAAAAATATAGTCTTGATAAAAAAAAGCATAAAACCCCCATAAACATTTTTGTTGACCGTGTGCTGTGTGATTCAGATAAGAACCAAATTGTGTTACTAAAATCATTCAAGCTGCTATTATCATGTATGTCTTGCATCATACAATCCTGATCCACAGGTTCTCATTGAAAATAGTCTTTTGGTGCCTCAGGTGAACAGGCTCTTGCTCCATAACAAGCTCAATTTTTAAAATTATTTTCTTAAGTGTAGTATCTGTATTTTATTGATACAGGGCAAAAGATGTTTACATTTTGGTCTGAAAATAAAAAGCAAAAATAAAATATATAAAGTAATTTTAATGGATAAGTAATTTTGAACATTCTCTTTGGGAAATAAGTGTTTGTAATAATGAATCAGAGCTATTTAACTCATTTTGATTCCTGTATTTGCCTTTAAAGAAAGACATTCAGTCCATTTTACTCAATCTAGTGACTTATGCTGTGTGTGAAGACCAATCTAGAAAATTAGGACCTGAATTTCGATTTGTTGCAGCTGCCTTTATATAGCTAAGATATAGTATAAATGGCTATGTCTGTGCAAGTTGGTTTGTGTCTCCTTTGATCAATAGAGAGACATAAATATTTTTAGGGCACAATTCATTTGACCAAATGTAGACATCTCCTTTAGAATGAAATGAATTTTACCTTGGAAATACTTGTGTCTATTGAGTATTAGAAGAAGCTGGTATGACTAATTTCGATACAGTTATCTACATTTGGTCAGGAAAGTCACACTTAGCATTAGAGGGGGACAGAAAAACTTTATGCAAACCTAGAAGAACTTTGAGATTCCAAATCTTTTCTCTTTGCTGAATGGGGTAAAAAAGTGTCAGGGTTTCAGAAAGTATGCTTAAGGGAAAATAAACCAATTGTCGCATTAATGACTTGGGTATTGCCCTTCTGGTTTTCCCACTTTTTTTAGCATGACTCAGTAATATGAATTTTATATTAAAGACAATGTGACTTTGCTCTATACATAAAAGTAGTATGACACTAGAAAACACAAGAAGTTTAACATTCTGGATATTAGTAATTTCTAATATCAAAATAATTTTTCTTTTGCCTGCAACTTCATGGGTTGTGTTTCTAGAGCTGAGGTTAATATTAAACTTAGTTTCAATCTGAACAAGCTCAGCTTATTCAAAAGCATTGTGCCAGAATTTCCCTGAGAATATTGATGTGAAAACTGAATAACTATTTTCTGTAAAAAGAAATTTCCAGTCAGCTTTGCACATTGAAACAACAGCACTACCAACCAGACAAATGAAAATTCAAATATCCAGAAACACTATGCAGAGTTACAGATGCATAATCTTTAGAGATAAGCTACTGCTAAACAATGCCACCAGAAATTCAGGCAGCGATGAAGCATGACTTTGTCTTCTCTTCAGTCACTGAGCAGAAAACCTGGAGCTTTGCTTCTCAGAGGTACCTATTGGAAACTACCCCAGCTGATGTGGGCTTCCCCCTGTCCACAATGAGCAGTCCTAGAACTCTCCAGAGGAAACCAGTCCCATCTATATGTCACACAACCATCAATATTAGCTCCCTTCTGAGAATTTTGGTTTTCTTGTGTCTCTGACTCATTATTTTCTGGAGTCTGCTTATCTCTCTGTTTCGGTTCAAAGGAACAAAAAGAATGAAAAGGTTATGTCAGAGCTCACCAGAGCAGTGCTTTTCCAGCATTATATTTTGTGCCTTGTGCTCTTATGAGGGTGCAGAGAACAAGGCAGGCTCAGAGGCTGTTAGAACAGTACCACCACCAGAAAAAAAACAACAATGATGTGGTACACTTCCCTGCTCCTGATTTGGAGTGAGTGTCAAGGTGATCTTGTCAGTGGGTCTTGGTTTCCTCTTGGAACTGTCTGGCTACAGAAGGAAAATGAACTCTGGACAGCACACAAACTGGACATTTAAGAGCAAATACCTTTGAAGTGAAAACAGGGGCAAGCCAAGGTGACAAAGTTGTTTGTTAGCTCCAAGTGGTGTTGCATCAGTGCTGTTGGAAGCTCTTCTGGCCTAGGGTGGTTCCACTGTGCTTGGAGCCTTACGTGGTAGCTCTCTCTAACCACACTTGATCCATTCCCCTGCAAGCCCCAGAGGACAGAGATGAAGACAGAAGAGTACGATGTAGTTGGAGGGTTACCCAAAATTATTCAGAAAGCTACGTCCATCGACAAGAGCAAGGAAAACAGGGTAACCACAAGAGAAAGTCTCAGAAATAGGTGCCTTTTGGGACTGTTCTAGTGGATGTATCACTGAAACCACCTCAGCCTTTCTGGCAGCTCTAGAAGCTGTTGGAACTGGAGCACAGGTTAATACAGAATGTTTTCGCTTTTTTCAGGCTTCCTTATCCCAGAGAAATGTAGAGGGTGGGTGCTCCTGTTGCAAAGTATTTGCTTTACCTTTCTCTATTCGGTACCACCTTGAGAAAAAAATAGAGATGAGAAAATTAAGGAATGATGTATCTAAACCTCTCGGGCCCAAAACAATAAAAATGGGGAAGTCAAAAGGGAAATGACAGCAAAAATAGGGTGGGTTGTTTTTTGTTTTTTTTTTTTAACTGCAGAAAAACTCAAATTTTCATATCAGAGGAGTTGTGGATGTCCCATCCCTGAAAGTTTTTAATGCCAGATCTGGTGGAGGTCTGAGATACCTGATCTAGTGAAAGGTGTCCCTGGTCACAGCAGGGGGCTTCGAACTAGACGGTCTTTAAGGTCCTTTCCAACTCAGGCCATTGCATGTTTCTATGATTAAAAAGTCAAGTGAGTGTACAACAAATATGACAACAAATATACACCAGAAAAACACACAAAATGGCAGCCATATGGCGACTTTATTTTTTAAAATGGCCTAGTGTGGAGCAGTCCCATTTCTGAGTAATGTTCAGTTTAGTCATACGTAGGTGACCAGCTGTGTGGAACTAATTATAGAAGCTTGGAAATCACTTGCACTTTTGTGAAAATGAAACATGAGTGATGATGTCAGAGTGGACAAAGAGGCTGAGGTGATCTTTTGACTTTTCTGAGTCTGGAAAAAAACAGCCTTGTCATTTTATTGGGGATAGGTTTAATAGGCTTGGAAAGAGATCAGAGACAAGGCATTTTAGATAAAGTACACACACAGATAAACCTGTTCTAGAACAGGGTCTTGACAGAGCAAATGGTATTTGCCCAGAAAAATGCACTACCATGGATTCCATGTTGGAGAGACAAGGCTCTAGCAGTGCTAATATTCTGCAAGGGAAAAGAAAATACTACAGAAAAAAAATAAATCAAAGACAGAAAATAGTGAAAAATCATGCTGAGTTTAAAGCCAGAATCCTCACTAAATCATACAGAGTTGCAAGACACCTAAAATTTTAAAAATATGCAAGACCTGCAAAACGTTATGGCGGTTGTGAAAGTTTGTGAGTGGAAGGCAGAGTTTGCACAGCATGGACAAAGAGGATGCCAGCACCATTATTAGTTTAGATGGTTCCTTTTTTCTAAACAAGAACATAAAACTGTAGCAGAAAAATATCTAGGCCATCAACAAAAATAGCAAATATGTTATTTATTAATTCTAAGTTGAATAAGGAGCACAGATTTTCACCCTGTGCACAGTAAAGCTGAGGGTAGCTGTGTTCTGGGCAGACTTTCTCCTGTTCTGTGTTTACAAAGATATGTGTTACACTGGGCAGTGATATTGGAAGGCAATAATTTTTCCTTTCCCCAAAGCAGTAGACCTCTGGATACACAAGTAGAGCCAAAATGTTATTAGAAACAGTGCTTTTGGCACTGAGCAAAAAGCCACAAGCCTTATGATTAAAACTTTGCACTTTAGGGAACTTACTCCCCAAAGGGAAGATGAAAACTAAATATATGGGTAAATAATGAACTGGAAAAGTTACAAGTTACACTTTCACTGTGTGGGCATATGTGTGTGTATATACTCATTTTCAAGTGGAAACAAGTTAAGCCTCTGGTCTCATCAGGGAATGCACTGACTGGGAATTCGGGGGATCAAAGCAATTGAGGATGAGTTAATTTATAAAATATAAAAAACTCTCAGTAGGATCAGGAAGAAAACTGGCAGAACTTAAATGTCCTGGAGTTAATGAGTTTAAGAACTGACAACATGTGTGTACTTAATAGTAGGGAGAAAAAAAAGAAAAGCAATACTGCTTTTCATGTTCTGTGTGTCACTGAATATAACAACATGAATTTGCACAGTTCACCTTCCCTTCAGGAGACACTTGCTCTGCCTGTTGTTCTACTACATCAGTTGTAGCTCTTCCTCAAACCTGAATTCACCTACTGCATGAGCAGTTCAAAAGTAAATTTGCCATCAGGGAGGATGAAGCTCTTAGGGAGCTCCTGATTCCTTTTCTTAGCTGGCACAAGGGCAGGTTGTCCTCCACCAGATATGCTTGAATTGGGCACAGGGAGGGCAGGACCAACGGCATCCTTGCTCCTAAGCAGACATTGTGACCTCTGCTCTTCCAAGAGGTGAGATTTACAGTTATTGAACTCAAATTGTGGTTTATGGAACTTGATTGTGTTTAAGCATTCTCCAAAATTTTCTCTTCAGCTCATGGCACAGGCTTATTCACAGCTTCTTCACACAGCAGTTTGGGTTGTATTAAGAACCTGCAGTGTTTCACAGGAAGAGGAAATGAGTTTTTGATGATATGATATGATATGATATGATATGATATGATATGATATGGCTGTATAGATGATGTTTTGAAGAAAACATGACTAATAGCCTTGAGGTCTCTGTAATGACTGAGGTGCTGCTCTGGTGTAAAACAACCAAGATGGTAAACCCTTGAGGAACAAGAATAATGTGGCTGAGAGTAAAATGAAAAAAAAATAGTACAGAGATGTAAAGACTTACTGACTGGGCTTTAATGTAGCAGACACAGTCAAGTAAATATGAATGTAATGTCATGCATATCCAAAAAATACTATAATCCTTACACATGGAATGAAAGACACAGCTCATTGTTACCACTCAGGAATTAAATCTTTGTGTTATAACAGGGTTTCTTTTAGAAAGATTATCTCTATTCTTCTTAATGTTCAAACTTAGTTAGCATTAGTAATTATTAAGAATAGAATAGAGAACACAACAAAGCATATGTGACGGTAATGTATACTGGTTCTACATAATGCCATGTCCCCATATAAATCTGGCTTATAGTTTTATCGTCTAGAATCATACAGCAACACCCTACAGAGTTCATAGGATTGTAACACAGTTGTTAAAAAGCATTGAACAGCTGAATAACAAAGCTAGAAGATAATTAAATTTGGTCTTCAGACCAGAAAAGTTAGTCACTGTCTGTTCCAGCACAAAGCTAGAGAGAGTTGGACATTAGTGGCAGACTCAAGGTAGTCTTCAACTGAAGGCAGAGATGTAGTGGAAATACCTGTAACAGGATACTAAAAGTTTATATACATTCAAGGCACAGCTGCACAAATTAATTGCAGAGGAATTCCTTGGGATACAATTCAAATAAATCATGGGCAGTTTAAAAGGTCTTTGAGTTGAAAATTTATGAATTCTAGTAGAAAGCTTTGGGGATATACCACATGTGTTTATTTTTTAATACTTTCCTTAGACATACATCCCTGATCCCTACTGAAGAAAAAATTCTGGGCTGGCTGGACCTTTGGTCTGATACAAAATGGACGCTCTGTGTTTTTAAATATCTCTAGATGTGTGCAAGTAAGACTGAGGCCATAACAACTTGATTTCATTACCATGAAATGAAAGAACACTGGGCTGGGGAAAGAAGGGGAGTGGGAAACACCCACTGCATTTTATTCTTCCTATAGCTGGTGAAGATCTAGTCAATAGAGTCTATGGAACGTGAGCTGTGATTCATCTGGTCAAAAATCATTGGCTGTTTTTAGAGAAAATGTGTTCCAAGTTCGACGGATTGACTGGCTCTGAGCTGATGTAAGATGAGAGTGATGTGTTCAGACAGAGGAACTTATATTGTAGATGATGCAGTCAGTCAATTGAACTTTGAGACCTCCTAGACTGGCAAACTGAAAAGAAATGCGTGCCTAACATAACTGAGACAACTTGGTAGCATGACTATGGAAAGATGTTAAAAAAAAATAGAGAATGTAATTTTGCTCAAGAGAACAAAAAGTATAATTGCACAGATGTCTGTCTTCTCTCCTAGACGCCGAGAGCTCTGACAGCAAGAATAGAATCTACTTATTCTTAACACTCTGAAAGCACAGAATTTTAGCTCATACTTGATTCTATAATATGAGGTAACTTGAGCTTCTGTAGTTAGGACAGTTGGAGAGGAAGGAAGGGGGGTTAATAATAAAAGAAATCAAGACCACTGGAACAAAGAAGGGAACTTTGACTTTGTTATGCCTGTAACTTTGGGGGGAAAATGTTAGTGTTGATGAAGAGCACTTACTATGTTGGGAACAGGGGCCTGCTGGTTGTTTCCCTTCCTGACATTCAGGGGTACAAAGACTAAGTGGCAGCTGTCTGAAAAACGTGTGAAATTCCACTGTTAAGGATTTTTCGCCCAGCAGACAGATGGATTTGACTACACTGTTTGGCAGAACCTTACTTACAGACTGAATGGAGACACTGAATGCAACATCTGCTTTTCATCATCTGCCACACTATGGAGCAGCACGTTCAAGTCTATAAAGCAACACATCCCCCAAGGCCTTCTTCCTTAGGAAACATATCCAAAATCCAAATTTCACCCATATGTGGGTAGGTAGATATATTTAATATTACCTATTTTATGAGAAATAAAGTTCAAATCAAAGTAGAAAATTTTTTCCAAGTAATAGCAGGCATCTTTTGGGAAAGTAAAAGTGGACTGATGTTATCTTTGGTTATGGGGAACCTAGTCTCACAAAAGGAGTTCCCAAACACAAAAGAATACATTTTTTTAAACTGAATTTATATTTGATGAGTCAAAATTATTTGAACACTATGTAAAATTAGTATTAGATTTGTGGTGGTTCATTAGGAAAGGAAAAGTTAAAGCTCTGTTGCAAATTATATATTTTTTAAAAAAGAGACAATATTATTCAACAATTTTGGTCTTTAAAAATGCACTGCAACAGAGATGAAAATATCACCTCTTTGTAAGTATTCTGTGGGTGTTTAAAGTGCTTAGAACAATTACCTAACTAGAGCTGCAAACCAGGGAATGATCTAATCTATTTGCTTGCCAATGTGACAACGTGCCTAAGTCTCGATGGCCTTATTATCACAAGGGACCATATTTGGCCACCAGGTACCTCTGTGTAGCTAGCAAATCAAGTAAATAATTACACACTAATTTACATAATTTCCACAAGAATAAAATTTAGCCTGTTGTTTTATCAATAAAATAGACGCCAAAAACAAGATAATGGTATCTTGAAATAATATATGCATAACATTTTCTGTCTTCTCCGCAATAAATGTTTTTTCAACTGCTATTGATCTCCCATAATTTTCTTCCAGTTTTTTTCTCTTAAAGACAACATTCCAAATTCCAGCTGGTCTCAGTTATTTGTTTTAGTTTCTTGTCCTTTAGAGTCACTGCTGATTTTCTGCACCCAGAACTTTTCACTCTATAGTTTCTTTCTAACCTCACAACAGCTTTCAACACTGTATTTGCACACAACTCTGTGATATGGAGTTCTTATCTTGTTGGAGACAGGTGTGATGTTCCCAACTGTTTTGTGCTTTAATCTACTGATCATGTGGGGATGCTCAATGCAATGTTGTCCCCAGGAACATTGCACTGGTTGCACTCATAATAAAGGTATGTAATACCTGCTGTATTCAGTTAAAAACTCCCTAATATAACTTTCAATGAGAATATAGTCCTACTGGGTATTGATGCTGCTCTGGAGCACTCAAAACATTTTTAATATCATGCACAAGCATAACATCCCACCACCACTGCCTCCATTGCCCTTATCTAAGTCTGTAAAGAGACCATTAAAAATCCATTAAGCTTGTTAGTTTGCAGAGCTTTCAGGGAATCTTGATGCAAGTTTTGCTATTTCAACACTTACAGGCTTCTATTAAACATAGCAATCTTTAAGCTATAAGGGTTTACTGGAATGGCCCATTAAGTGAGAGTTTTCTAGGGGGGATTATGTCTGGGAGAAGGAGGGGAGATCAGAGTTGTAATTATACAAATGGATTTTACTTTCTGCATTTTGTTTTTAAAGTAAAAGTGATTTCTGTTATCTCAAGAAGCCCAAAAGCAAAACATTAAAGAGTAAATGGATGATGTAATGATTAAAGTATTTATAAGGGATTCAGGAAACTAGTTTCAAGTATTTGAATTTACATATTAGAAAAAAAAATCACTTAAGAACTGGTCTGGAAGTGCTGAATATCTAAAAAGTTATGTCTATTTAAACTGGAGCTGTAGCTGTCAGGATCTCTTAGAATCAGACATTTTTCACTGCTGTAGTACAGAGTTAATAATACTTCCTTTTTATCCTCCTGTCTATTCGGGTATTAATCTTTTTGGGGTAAGGTCAGTCTCATTTATGACCTCTAATTTCTCATATGGTTCTAAAAAATATTAATAAGGAAAAATATGCCTCTCTGGAGGATCTTTTCACTTGCTTAATTGGTATTCACATAGGAGGCTGTCCTAAAGAATCTCTGGATTCTCATTTCAACAGTGTATGCAGCTATACTTGTTCTCTCTGACCAGCTAGCCTTGCATTTTCACATGAGCTCTTCCACTGGCAATCACTGCCCTTGCACTGCAAAAGGAGATTCATAAAGACTCATTGCAAACTATTGTGAGGATAGATTGGTTCCCCCATATGAGGTCTAGCTTCTGAATTGTTTGTTATTTCTGGGAAGACATCAAGTTCTTGAAGTACCATTGAGCTGCTTATGGAAATATGTGGCACTTGACAGGAAAAGTAAGGTTTCACATACTTTTTGGTTGGAAAGTCATATCTATCTCTGACTTTAGCATGCATAAAAATCTGGATGATGTTTTCCAACTTTTAAATTAAACACAATTGTTTGTATTTGTTGTTTTCAGATAGCTGTATGCTTCTCTGTTTTGTTAAAGGAATTTGAATTTTGGTGTGAATATAGTCTAGGGGTCAGGAAGATGCCTTTTACTCACTTCATATCTCCGATCCATTCAGGTTTGGCTCAATTGTTAGCTGCCAAAATATCACTATTCTCCATCTGTGCTTTCCACACTAGAGCTTGCTAGAGGCTGTCTGCAAAAATCCGTCAACATCCTATCAGTCCTGCCCCTACACCAACCTAGCATCTTGTTTAAGTATGCCACAAGGATGAAGCTCCAGATGGGATCATGAAAAACTGGTTCCTTTCCAGATGCTCTTTCCTCATTTAAACAATATTGTGGGTTCATACGGAAGGGAGATTGGGTTGATAATGACAAGAGCATAAGTTCAAGTTTTGTTTTTTTTCATTAAGTTGCTTCAGTTAACTGTGCGCCTCTCTCACTTCTTATTATGCCTCCTCTAAAAGCTGCACAATCTGGAAAGTAATCTCTAATGTGGAGCAGCCAGGATGAAGCAATGCTGTTCTGTCAAAAGGATTCATCAAGTCTTAACATAATTCTAGAGCTCTTTGCTGTGTTGCCTATGTGGTGAGACAGCTCGTGCATATATAACCTCAAGTGAAAATTTCAAACCTTCAGGTTTGATCATCTTATTAAAGGGTACTTTTTTTTCCTAAGGCACCAAAGACAGGCAGTGATTTATTATCTTTTCACATGCAATAGCTTGTAGGCAATTCAGGGGCCTGAAGAACACTTAAGGGAGGACAGATTTGTGCATGCAACTTTAATTTCCACATGTACTGACTGTAGAATGCTTGATGTTGAGAATGTGGTGGCACTGATTGGAAGCCTAACCTAAAATGTAATATATTCCAGGTTTGACTATGCCTGCCACTGATTTTGAATAATGTACCCCAGAATGGTGTCCTCTACAAGGCAAGTGTGAGGACACGGCATAGGATGTGAACTGACAGTAATTTTATAGCAGCCCAACCAACCAATAGACCTGGTTTCTTTAGCTGTAGTGAAGCTGAATAACCTTGAGGCAGGAAGGAGCACAGGAAGATATTTATGTGTTCCAAAGAATGCACACAATGACTCTGGAGTCAGGTCCATCCTTTTGCCTTTACAATTCCGTGAGTATAATTCCTGCTTGCATGTGACCTTGCATCTTGTTTCACAAGTATTCAGTAAAAAAGAGGAAGCTACATTTTTTTGTGGGAATGCTTACATTTCCCATAGCATTCTGTGGCGAACTACACTGTGCTGGGAGCATGATGGATCTCAGAAACTGCAGTAATGGGAGCTGACAGTGATGGATAGTGGGAAAACTAAGAACCTCAGGACTGATCAGAAGAGGGTGCTGTTATTCTGGGATGGTCTTGCATCGTCTGTGCCAGAACAAAGAGAATGTCTCTGTGAGATTCTGGAGAGTGCTGCCTTTCAGCACAGATGTAATATTAAGGACTTGGCTATCGGTGATAGTAATTAAGAGACAATAGCACTTTTCACAGTGAGACAAAGATTTCCTGAATAAACCTACATTTGGCCACTTCTGTGGATAGAAGCTCCCCTACCAAATCAAATTATGGAATTCCTCCCTTTCCTACCCTGCAGCAAACTATTGTGTATTGCTGCTCTACACTACTGAACAGCTGTTCTTGTTCATCCTACAGGCAATTGCATGTGAAAAGATAATAAATCACTGCTTTCCTAATCTTGAAAACACGTATGCGGATTTCAGCTGTAGAAACCATGCTGGGTGAATCCATGCTGCTAAATAAACCACGAGGGAGCAAAGACAGTCTTTTCCCCTTGGAGATTTATATCACTGGTTATAACGCTCACAAAGAAGCAAAGACATCTTTGACTGCAGACTCCAGAGACTGCTCCTCCAAGGCAATGAGGATGAAACTGCATTGGGTTTGGTGCTCTCTGCCCAGCATCTTTCTTCAGTACTGTCCCCACAGCCTTGGCACCTTCAAATAGCCACTGTCATGAAATTTCCTAGAGGTCATCTTTTACTTCTGTGAAATAAAAGCATTATGTTGCTGGGCTGAAACAGACCTGTGTTATTTCTGATATTCTATACTGAAAAGTATATTATAAAATCACAATTATGTGTTAAGGCTCTGCAGGCACCACAGTGTTGACCCAGGGACAAGGACTGTGTGGTTTAGACACTGCCAGTCTGCTCTATAGGAAGGCAATGAGTCACTTTAACCCTGCCCTGTGACAGTGTAGCTACACCCACCCATCAGCTACTTTTATAATAGCCATCAAAAGAGCCCAATGATCACTCTGACTAAAACAGCAAAGCATAACTCACATCCATGCAGGTATTTATCCTCATCCAACAATTGATCAACAATTTTAGGAAACAAAGACAGTATTAGAGTCACAGCAGTACTGACAACCTGACAATATGGATAATTGTGGGGTAATCCCTGGAACTGGGCACTTTTTGTGATTTTGTAGAATGGATGTAAGCACAGGAGCCAATGTGTGTCAAGACAGGATTGTTCATATAAATAGAATTATGTCAGCAATGGATTTTTCAATTCTAGGAGTAATATATTTGAGAAAAATTAAGGCTGAGATTTACTAAAGAAAAGAGGATTCAGTGTAATTCATACACCTATAATCTTTAATCAATAAAATGTGCAAGGCAATATTTTCTGTCTCTGAAGTTTAGTGATACAGCCCAAATTGAACTGCACAATAAAATACCCTTATCCTCCCAAACACTGCTGGAATAATCCCACCTGTGCCAGACTTGGATGTTGTTAAATGTGAGTCTGCTTGTTAATCCTGTGCAAATTTGGGCCAGGGTGGATTAGCTGTTTAGCAGGACGAACAGTCAGGTCCTGTTGTGTGGGTCATGGGCCTAAGCTTTGGCCCTGTTTATTTTGCTAGCATAGGTATAGTTTTACAAATGTAATGATCTTAGCACAGGTCCGATTAAAAAGAAAAACAACAACAACAACAACAACAGAACAACAACAAAACCAACCAAAAACAAACAAACAAACAAACAACCCTTTAGAAATGTTACCACAAGCTTTATTTTTTTATGTTATGGTCATATTAGAAGATAATCACAAAATTATTTCATTAATGTGAATGTGGTATAATGTGTGGACTCATTGCTCATCTACTTTCCTGTAGCAATGACCCTCAGGTATTTCAGAATAAACAGTGGAAAGCCTTCCAGTAGAATGCTACCAGATCTTGAATGGGGTGAGTTTGTCTCAAGTCTGGTCATAAAAGTATTTTGTCAGTTCTGAAATTGTTGTGCTGTTTTTGTTGATTTGCTGCTCATTGACTGATCCAAAATTTGCTATTGCACCGCTACTTCTGTTACTTGTGCACATTTATAATTTCTGTTTTAATTATGGTTGGCTCTTAGTCTCTGGCAACCAGTTGTGCTTAATCCAGATCAAAACCTGGTTAGTTTGCTTTCATTTTTTTTTCTTCTTAATGTGAAACATGGTGACATGATGAAATTATCTCTAAAAAACTTCCACAGGAACATGTGGAAAAGTTCATATAAACCAACTAGAAGTTTGGTTTCAAATTATATTATGTAGCTATATGAAAAACTGAAAGTCAGCTCTGAGTAACTTTGTTTACCTTATGTCTTTTTCTGACTGCCTCTCATGTAAAAGAAAAAAAAAATCTATATTAAAGTTTCTCCATGCAACACTCCACTTAATTCCTCATGACTGGTGCTTGTGATTTGCTCCCTGTCACTGGATTTTAAGGTGAAAAAGCTTTGATTAGTTAATGTCTACTGGTTGACTCTGTGAGGGGATCCATGCTGGAATAATGGTATCAAATGGCTTAGGCTTGAATTTGCTTCATAGAAACCTCCTGAGGAAGGCCAAAACTTCACTGCCACCTGGTAAAGTTTTGGCACAATTCTAACAGTTATTACTTGGTACAGTATTGAACAGCAGCCAAGCTGGAGGATACAAATGATATCAGCAGACTGTGAGGCCAGAAGTCATGATCTACCCTTTTCTAATGGAATATTTACCCTACCACTTTAATTTGGATTAGGAATGTTGGTTCTCAGAAAGGAAATCTGAAATTACTCTTGGGCTAAATGAAATAGAAGAATACTTGTTCACAAGCAAACTACAGTGAGGCCAAATCAACTCCCTGAACACCCCACCCCGTATGGTGTGGACAGAGGTCCTCAGAACCAGCTGCCTCATTTGACAAACCCAATCTGGTTTCTGCTGCATTGATATTGTAAGCAACAGCCAAAAATTGAGTGATTAATGCTGATTGAAAAATATCAGGGGAAAAAAGAAAGGGTTTACTTGGCAGCGTCATGAAAAAGCCCACAGAGAGTTAAATTTAATAGCAGTTATTTTAGACATCAAGTATCAGAAACTTGCCTGACAGGCATCTTCCAAACATCCCTGCTTTCTTGAGAACTCATATATGTGGCTATTGGTTTGTTTTACTGAAGAGACCAGGTTATGAAGCTTCATGTCACTGAGGCAGCCAAGCAGGGAGATTGCCTCTAATCCAGAAATCCCAGGGCTTTCAGAAACTGCAGCCCAGGTTCAGTCTCTTAGAGTGGATTTTCTTTATATTAAGAACCCTTGGACTATTCCTGTCACTGAGAATCTTTGGGATTTGTTCTGAATTAAAACTAAACTAAGTTTAGAATATCCAAACCCGATGATATAATTAAATCCTCTGTGAAGCAGAACTGCTTTTGCCCTAGTAATTCTGATTTAAAAAGTGTGAATAGGAATAGTGATTTTAATTCAGGTCAGAGACAGTTTTATTAGTAGGGCTGCACAAAGAATAATACCCCATCTATAGCAAGTTTTACCTGTGTTTCAGTTTCACAAGCATGATATTCACATACTATATTTGAAAGATTCCCACTCCTCCAAAAGAGTATAAAAATATCTGATAGTCAATTTAAGTTATTCTTTTCACATCTCCTCACAAACACAAGCTCTGCAAAGCCTTTTGTCTCAGCTGGAAGATGCTTCTGTTTGTTCTACCTCACGTTGAAACTGATTGCCTCTCCAAAGTGTCTGATCTCTGTAGATTAGAAAAAAGAATAGATTTGAAAGATGCTTACAATTCATTTAATTCCAATTCCCTTACTTTCTTTCATCCAATATGTTTGATAAACAAATAAATTAGGTAATCATTTCAGTGACTGTATCATTTTCATTTTCTATTCCATATGCACAAAAGCTAGAGCTATTTTATTTCAACACCACTTTTATTTTTTTTTCTTTTTGGTCACAAACTGTAAAGTAAGAAGGTCTGTTCATGTCTTTTTTATGGCCTGCATCTATTCCAGAAAAACCTGGCTGCTTTAAGGGATATCATAATTATAAGGCATATCATATTATTTTCCAAATATAGCTTAAAAATTAACCAATAAAATAAATTCCAGGCTTTGGAATATTCAGCTTTAGGGCAAGAACAGTTTTCTTTTATTTTCTGTACATTTTCTGTCAATGAAATATAGGATTTTATTCAACCATGTTCAATCAAATGTTAGATTTTGACCAACACAGATTTCTAGGACAGCCTTAGGTTCCCCCTAACATCTATAATGGTTCAGGGTCCTTTCCAACAACTTTTGTGAGGCCAGAAAAAACAGCCCAAGATAAATCAGAAGGCTGAGTAGATGACTATAATGCCATGTTACAATATTGATGCTGTCTGTGTCACAAAATGTTTCAGGCACTCCAATCATTAGCACAGGTCCATTACGGGAGGGATTTAAGCAGCAGAAGGAAAGAAACAATACCTGCCTCAGAGAGATGATAAATCTTCCTGTCTCCTTCCCACACATGCACTCTGATGCAGATTAAAATATGTGTTTATCTGACTCTTAATGATAGAAATGATCAATGACTGTAAATAGCAGGTGCATTGTTGGCCACACACTTAAGATTTTTAAAATGTGAAATAAATCTCCCCTCTTTTTTTGCAGAATTATCAATCAGAGAATAGAAAACACCCTCAAGCAATTCTTCTCCATTTTCTCTTATTTGGAATTTAGTTAGATTTAGGGAGTTAAATCTATTCAGCTTTAAAAGAAGGAGAAAACTGAGGATTTGATTGTTCATGACATTTTGTTCGGAATCAATCATTGTCAGCTCAGGTTAGACTGATTTACTATGAGCCTGCCATAGAAAAGATTTGCCACAAATGGCAAGGCTCTGAGCTGTTTCCAGCGCACTGAACATAATGATGGATTTATCATTGCAATCAAGATGGTAAAACAGCATGGTCCCCAGAGTCGTGCACCAGGCAAATTGATCACAACAGCCCTGAAGTTATATAAGGGCTTTGTTTATCTGGTCTCAGTCTGCAAGAGCAGTAATCCAACTTAAGATAAGACACTCTGATCTTTAGAGAAGTTTGGACAGGTTTTGTCTGCTAAACCAGTATGTAGTAGAATTGTCTCTGCTAAGGAGTAAAAGAACTACCCATTAAATACAAATATGATTTTTTTAAAATAAAAAGTAGTTCAACATAAACAGAAATAACAAATACTACTATTATTAATATCATAATTTAACAGCAGTTTCGTAATTTGTAAGTGAATGAATTTGCTGTCATATTTAATGAGAAAATGAATAAAATGGGAAGAAGAACGTTTGTTCCAATGCATTGCCTTTTTATTACAAGCATTTTTTCTTAATTTTTTGAAGAACTGGCAATACTAAGGTTTCAGATGAAACTAAATTAAGACTAAAGAAATATTAACCTCTCTACAATAACACACTGGCAGACCAAGCTTTTGTATATTCAGGATAATTAAGTCAGTTTGTAGCTTGCATTTCTGAACCCATGTTTGAAAGGGAAGAAAATGTTATTACTTGTCTTTGTCTGATGGAAAGTAGCTTTGGTGAGAAGAAGTGATGCTCTAGGGAAAGATATGAACCTCTGGAGTCTGTTAATGAGAAATCATCTGGGAAGGCTTTAGCTTGTGCCTCAGCCCTGCAGACTACTGCTCATTTCCCTGAAATTCATGTGTATATATGTATGCATATACATCCTGGATAAGAACCCGAGAAAGGGATCTACCCAGTGGAACTGGCCTGGACACAAAAACTGAATGAAGTCAGAACTTAGCATATTTGTAAAATAATGAAAAATTTGAAAATAATGGGGACATTCTACAGATTTAAAAGGCGGAATTAGGCTAAAGTCAGTCCTCGGATAGAGCTGTGAAGGGCTGTGATATGGTCCCAGACTGAAAATTCCTTAAATAACATTACAAGTCCTCAGGAACAAGGATCTATTTTCCCATTTATTTTACAGTATCTATATTGATAGGTGTAAATGAACACAGATTATTTTCTTTATCTTAATCTGGAATTTAATATAAGTTGATTAGATCATTTTCTATTTTGAAGCAGGAATATATTTTTATAATGTTTGATTATATAACTGGCAAAAAAAAATCTATTGCAAATTATTGATTCACTTTGGATACAAATATAATATAAGCTATAATTCATGGGCAATAATGGCTTTAAAATTGCTGTTTGGATTTACAAATGCAGCACAAAAAAAAAGTTTAATTTAGAGACCTTTTTTGTTCTTCAGGGCTTCCTTTTGAGCACTAAGAGAGGCTGTTCTCTCTTTTCACTTAAACATTCTCTCCAGAGCACTCTCACACAGACATTGGCAGCACTGTTTGACACAAAATGCATTAAGGCAAATTTACTGTCAACTTAGCCTTCAGGGTGTACAAGTAGACATATAGTAGGAATATATGAAGTGGAAGTAGACTTGTTTTGCACTATTTTGATAAACTTTTTCTTGTTCAAAAGCCATGGCTTAAAAAAAAAGAAAAACAAAAATGTGAAAAATGAATGTTTTAAACACAAAATCCCCATTAGTGAGATAAAATGGAATATCACAAGTCCATTTCTATATTAGACTGTTTTGACTTGGGAATTATTCACTTGCTTGAACAAAAATATAAAAATTTATGCGTTCAAACTTAAAATATTGAAACTTTTCAGATAGCTGAATCTTACCACTTGCCCAGGAACCTAACAAAGAAAATGTTCTCCTTTTTTTGCTTTACAGAAAATATAATAGATTAAGTATTTCTTAATATATTTATTGGACATGCATTTGTGGAACTAGTCATGTGTAGTCCTTGGAACTCTAAAAGTTTTCCACAAATTATTTCCGAATTAATATACAGTCATGGAAATAGAGAAAAGTTTGAGTTTAAGAGGACCTTGAAAAGCATCCAGGTCCACTCCCCTGCCACGGTCAGGGACACCTTCCACTACTCCAGGTTGCTCCAAGCCTCATCCAACCTCGCCTTGACCACTTCCAGGGATGGGACATCTGCATCTGTGGCCAACCAGTGCTAGTGCCTTACTACCCTTACAGAACCTCAATTTTTCTGTGACAAATTTGGCTGGCACGGTGTGATTAACGATGCATATTAAGAAAGAAAATGAAGGAAAAATAATAAAAAAACAAAAAAAACAAAAAACAAAACCAAAGCAAACAAAATAAACAAACCGACCAAACTAACAAAAAAGAATTATGGATGAATGCTGAGTCCTTCACTCAGATAAAGTCATTGCTTTTCCTCCTCATACAAAATCAGGTGATATTAGATATGTTAAGTTAGGATGTAAAAATCTGAAAAAAGAAAAAAAAAAGGAAAAAAAAGAAAAAAGATCACATTCCTGAGATTCCCTCATGTAATTCTGTTTCTTTCTCAAATGATCTTGCTGTTTTTTAATGTAGTGAGGCTACTGATAAGATCCTCTTCTGGATTGTTTGGCTTAGTAATTTTGGCAAGGCTTGTTTTGTGCATAAGGAAGAACAAAGCTGGTGTGGAAAAGCAAGAATGTGGTCACTAGGAGGTTTACTTTGTCCTAATGTTGGCTGGGACTGCTAGATACTAATGGCTTTACAGCCCTTTATCCCCAGACTGCTGGCAAGGATGAGCAGATCAAGTATATAGCCATTATATAATATTTCTGCTCTTTTCTTTATCAAACACAGCTGTTACTTTGAAGATTCTTTTGTCCCCTATTTCTCTCTCCTTTTCTTGTCTCTCTTTTTTTGGAGGTTAATAGGATGTAGCTCATCAGTGATCTTGGGTCAAACTGTTTGGTCATCCCTATCTAGAAGGCATCAAATGAGTGAGCTAGCTCTTGATACTGGCAACCATAGGTCAATCTGATTTTGTGTTAACTTGCAGAAGGTCAAATGGTCTCTAAATTTGATAAATATCCCATTTCTTGAACTTCTGATGGAGAGCATAGACAAGGTGAAAGCTAATACAATTCTGGACTTGTACAGCCACACAAATAGGTACTACAGCTTAATTTGCACAGGACGTAATTAAACTCAGCTTATGCTCCAGCAAATAATTCCTGTATATCCCAATGAAGATATAACAAATAACAGCAAAGAGTATATTTGATATATTTAGTCTTAATACAAAAAAAAATCTGATACTTGCAAGCTGCACTTCTATTTTACTCTTTCTCAGAGATGCTTATCTCAAATTTTGAATTACACTTTTTTCCTTCTTTTTCCTTGATGGATTAATCATTAATCATTAAAAACAAAAGAAAAGAAAAAAAAAGGGAATTAGAGGAATGTTGTTTGAATCTAGCAAGGTAGAAAAATTTAATGAGAGGTTTATTTCAGTGAGACTGGTTGAGCACACAAGCATTTCTGGCATGAATATAGAAATATGAATATGAAATTTTTCTGCTTGTCTTTTTCTGACCTGTTTTTTGTATATATAGATCAGAGAAAGGATTAAGATATGCTATAGGCATATCAGAATTGAAAATAACAAAAAATCACTGAGAAATGTGGAGAAGAAAGAAGGCTGTGAATTGACAAGCACTTAGGAGAACACTGACAGAGGAAAAAGAAACCCAAAACAAGAAAGGAAAAGCATAAAAACAAAATGCTGTGACAGTAGAGTATCCTGAGGTCTGGATCTCAGCTGAAAAATGGGAAGTTTGTGACTTGTGTTTTAGAGTTAGAACCATTTCACTAGAGATATGATAGCTCCCTAGGTGTCAACTGGTTCTCAAAGTGATGCTTCTTCTTGTGAAGCCTTCTACAACAGGTTTTTGGGGTTTTTTTACAATAAAAGCTTCTTCAACATTTTTTACAAATGTGCGGCCAGTACAATGGTGCACCACAGAGACTGGGCTAAAGCAACCAGAAAGCTTTGAATTCAGCAACATAAAATATACTTAGCATCTGTAGGAATGTTTTAAAATATCTCTGTTTAAATTTCCACATACACATATTACATATGTTAGATATACACAAAAACATATGTATTCCATATATACACCTTTGGGTTGTAAGAAGAGCCTTCATAATATGTTAGACAATCCTATTTTTTTTTTTTTCACAGCTGATACATATGACAGAAATAATTCTGGTTTTCCTAAAAGTTTTGTAACTCAGAGATAATGTCAATGTAGTGCCTGAAGGTTGCTGTCAGGATAGAACCTTTCATACAAACATTGAAGCTCCTTGGGAAATGAGAATTCCAGGTAGTGTTGCATGAAGTTTCAGCACCCAAAGATAAGAGAATGTCAGAAATATTTTGAGGATATATTGGTTACACATAATTTTATTTATTATTAATATTGGTAATATTCACTACTAATCTCTCTTTCATTAGTTTATTCTTAATTTGGCTGTTTTAAATGGTCTGCTTTAAAATGAATTAGAATATTTCTTTTTAATCTAACACTCATGCATGTACAAAGGCTACTTATAGTGAGATTTAATCTCTGTGGGGTAATTCTAAACTCTCAGCTGCAGAATTTCTGCTGCTGATAACAGTAGGCTTTGGGAAGTATGAAACTGGATGAAATCAGAAACATGATTATTGTTACTGATTATTACTATCATCTATGTATGCCCTGTGGCATATGAATACGTATTACTGTCACAGGAGTCATAGGAAATAACAGAAATGCTGTGATTATGTCAAACAAAGGTTTTGATGAGAAGAGGACTTAGTGATCCTTGTCTGTATTTTGTGGTTTTTGTTTTAATTGAAAGGTAAATTTACATAAAATGGTGAAGTATGTGATTTCCATCAAAACACCATCTCATAGGTCAGTGCTTCTGTTTCATAGAAACAGTAGTTCTGGATTTTAATATCTTACGCTACATGCTTCCACCAAAAAGGTGACCAATGGGAAATTGTGAGGGGGCAATAGCTTATAATTGGTGAGATACCTTACAAGGAAGTCTAAAGAACTCTGGTAGAAAATAGAGAACAGATACATCAGTAGATCATCTCCCATGAAAAAAACACAGTGGTGTCAAAATAGTTCATACTGTGAGTGGAATAGAACTTTTCTCAGCCACTCATATGGAAACCAAAATATTTCATCAAATCATCTTGTTATTAAAAAAAAGATATTTTAAAGATTATTTTTAAAGTATCTTTCTGTATATACATTAAAATACCCAAACCAAAATGTTTTGCATCTTATTATATTCCTCATATTGACTCACATGATTTTGGGTGAAAGTGAACACTCCAGTTCTATGTGTTGAATGCTATTTTCATCATGAAATGGCCTGCAATTCATCAAACATGTATTTTGAAACAAATGTGTAGAATTTGTTACTTAAGAAGAGGAAAATGTATTCAGTAATGCAATTTATGGATCTTTTCTTCTGCTGTTCTCTGTTTATCTGAACTTTTTTTTGCTCAGCTGTTCCCTGCAAGCACAAGCAGTGTAACAGAATCCTCAGGTGTCTCTTAGTGGTGTCCCTAGGCAGTTGCTTGAAGGATTTAACTGAAAAATTCCAGTTGGCCAATACATTTCAGGTAACAAGAAAGCTGAATATTTTCAGGAACACAGACATTTTGACAGTTCTGGAACAGATTGTCTAGTCCATAGAGCTAATTCGTCTTCTGTGGGTATTAAATACAGGAAAAAAAGAATTGTCCACCACTCTGGAAAGGCTAAAACATTACTTGCATGATTTTGAAATTCTGTTTCCATTTCATAGCAAGTAAATCTCAGTAAGTTTGAGCTGACTTGAGACTGACCTTGCAACTGACAACCTAGAACACTATTTTGAGCATGGTTAAACCTAGTGTTACAGTAAAATGGGCAGCAAAAGCCCAAAAGTGACTCAGAGCAAAAGATAATAACAGGAGAGCACTATTGCATGGACAGTTCTTTGACTTTTGAGGTTTTCTCTTTCAACTGTTTTAAAAAATAGGAGAAAAGCCAAGCCAGACAGGATGGCAAAGAGAAAAAACCCAAATACTTATACAACAGCAACTGTAAGAACACTCAGCAAGAAGTAATACTCAGCTTGTTGATATTGAGTTTTCTTCCAGTTGACCAAATGTATCATATCTTTTAAGAATCACAGAATTACAGAAGGGGTAAGGTTGAAAGAGCTGGTGATCCTTCTCCTTCCAGCCACAGCTTCCTCCTGCTGAAACTACACTTGCCTAATGACACAAGTGGTGAGGAACCAAAAAGTGCTAGAAGCTCCACCCTTTCTCTCTGTATTCATGACATCATCCTAGACCACATTGCAAAGAATTGTGGCCAGACACTTCTTGAATATCTCCAGTAAGGGAACCTCTACACCCTCCCTCGGCAGTCTGTTCCAGTGTGCGGTCGTGCACAAAATAAAGTTATTCCTCATATTCATCAGGGTTTGCCCAGCACTTCTTGTCCTACTGCTAGGCACCACCAAGAAGAGCCTGGATCAATCCCCTCGATGGCCTCCCTTCAGAGACATTCACATGATGCAGAGGTCCCATCAAAGCCTTCTCTTCTTGGGTGAACAGGCCCAACTCTGCTTTTCCTTGTAAGGGAAATGCTTGAGGCCTCTCATCATTTTCACTGCCCTCCACTGGACCCGCTCCAGGAGCTCCATGTCTTTTTTTGTACATAGGAGCCCAGAACTGAACACAGCACTCCTGTGTGCCCCACCTGTGCTGAGTAGAGGGGCAGGATCAGCTCCCTGAACCTGCTGGCAGTGCTCTTCCCAGTGCACACCAGGATACCTTTGGCCTTCCTGGCCCTCAGGGCACTGCTGGCTCATGGACAGTTTGTTGTCCACCAACACACCCAGGTCCTTCTCCACAGAGCTGCTTTCCAGCAGGTCGAGCCCCAGCCTGTGCTGGTGCATTTTGGGTTATTCTTTCCCAGGTTCAGGATCCTGCATTGGCCCTTGTTGGACTTCAAATAGTTCTTCACTGCCCATCCCTCCGATCTGTCAAAGTCCTTCTGCAGAGCTCCACTGTTCTCTGGGGTATGGGCCACTCCTCCCAGCTTTGTGTCATCAGTGAATGCGCTGAGCAGGTGAAGCACATCCTGTCATGGTAACCACTGTGAACATGTGCTATGTACCTGCATGTGCAGTGCACACTTGTAGCATGGTTCCTGATATTGCATGCTAAGTACAAAAGTTAATTTTTTTGTAAGTGTTTTAATGAATTGCTTTCATGGGAATTAACAACATGATATAAGTACATGTTTAAATCTACTCTTGTTAATCAAAGCACTTAACTCTACATACACCTGTACCTCAAGCAAATTTTAAGCAAATTAAGCAGGATTTATGCAAATTAATATCACCAGGGTCCAGAACTACCAATCAAGCACCTGTGGTGAGGCAGTGCAATATGCCCCAGATGGGACCTTGACCTGAAATGAGTACATATCTCCTGACACCTGAGATAGCTTGTTTAGTAGTCACTTTGATATCTTTCCATAAACCATCATTATATCAAGAAAATTTATACTAAATCCTTCACTTGGTCTATTCTTAAATACAACTGGAATCATATTAACACTTTCTGAAATGATTTATTCCCAGGTCAAACCGAGTATCTAGATTCTTTACATTCATGAACATGAATTTGGTTAATCAAGGTATAGGGTGCAATTGTTGCATCAGATCCAATCTCAGCTACTGTGAAGAGGTGTTGAAAAAAAAGCGTATAGCTAAATTAAAGCCTTATATATTATTAATTGCTTTTAGACTTCTGGAAGGTAATAGGAAAGGAACATGTTTTGCTTTTGATTGTTTGTGTTTTAATTTGTGCTGCAACATAGACAATTCATTGTCTACATTGCAACACAAACCAGGCAGCTTTGAGAATGCCTTTTGTTGGGAATGCCTGTGGCATGTTGAGTTAGTCTGCTAGTTATTACTCTGCAGAGTTCCTCTAGGATAAATTTTCTTAACCATTAAAATAGTACATCTTACCACTAGTCTGAGCTTTGCTGAATTCCACCTTCTGTCCCTACTTTGTCTGTTCTATTAAAAGCCTTGTAGTACCACTGCTTTAGCCATTTCTCAAATTTTTATGAGCTAATATTCAAAAGAAGACATCTGGACCAATAATAGTTTTACAAAGTCATTCAGCCAGACCTTGGTAATGTATGCAAAGTCAGGAACCTCATCAACAATCACACTATGGATGGCAGTAACCTTTTTAGGCATTGACTTAACAATTTAATAGCATGAATCAACATGTTGAGTCTCTGTCAATCAACAACATGTGCACTGAATAGGAGATGCCAGGTAAGTCTAGTGATGCTGGCTTTATGTACATCACAATTTGCTCAGGACCTTACTCTCCCTGTTGTGGTTCTATTTCCCACACTTTTCTTATAAAGAGCAACATGCTTCCTTCTGGAAGGGAAAACAACAGTAGTTTCACCAAATTCTCATGGCCTCATCAGCTCACAGAATGAGTACAAAAGGCTTGAATGGATTTTTGATTATAACTTATTTGCAGTAGGTGTAAATTCCTGTGCTGAATGGTTGCTACTCTGTCTAAGACAGGTTTGTTCTTTCCTGTTATGGTTTAAACCATTTCAGAGTAAGGTGAGATATGTTTTGTGAAATGATTGGGGTTTAGCTATGCTGGAGTGTTTTTTCCTCTTTTATCTGGGCCTATGAGAGACAAAAGCACCACATTTCCCTTGTCTCTACAAGACAACATGTATATTACAGCACACCAACATTTTAAGAATTTTTTAAGCAGAGTCGTCAGTTGCTCTGATACAATATAAGAACTGTGTTTATTCCCTGAAGTGAACAAAACAAAACAAAATGGACAGTAAATTAAAATCACCAAGTTATAACTGTGTTTTCTCTTTCAGTCTTGTTTTACACACAGTCTTGTAAAATGTTCTTCTACATGACTTGGCAAATAAATCTAAACAGTAGTTTGTAATTTATGGAACCCATAATGTGAAGCCGCACTTAAATTAGCTGTCACTTGAAATTTCAAGCAGCAGTAATGGGTTTATTCAAGATGCAGAGGAAGGGGAGAAGGTAGCTAGAGTTGCTGTGATATAGACTTCTGATTAATAATCCTTTTAAATGCTTGCTGCAATCACTCACCTTCATGGAGAGAGTGATGTGGGAGTCTATATTCCGAAACACTTGTTAGATTTTACAGAACTTATTCAGTAGCAGATCTGCTCTTGAAAATGTATGAAGGACAGATTTTAATTCATACAAGTGAGGTCTTTTCTTTAATTCTCTGATTCATCTTTCTCTGTTTCTGATGACATTAATATTATTTAGATATTATTCATAGAAATTACACAGACTTTTAGGATTTTATAAAATACATGTTGAGTTGTTCTGAGGAGACCTCATAGAAAAATTTTAAAAAATCTCATTTTTACTCATTATTCATTAATTTGCTACATTTTTAAAAAAATAGAGTCGCTATGTATAACTTGAGAACAAAACTGAAAACTGTTTTTTTTAAGACTCATTTATTTTCACATTTTCTTTTCAATTCCAATATTTTTTCCTATTAGAATTAAGAGTGTGACATACTTTAGCTTTTAAATGAGCTTTCCAGAAAACAGTCATAAACACTTGTTTTAAAATAACAGTAACAATGACCTAACATTCCGACTGCTTAAGAGCCTTCCCAGCAAAGCCAGCCTATTCAAACCTGTTGGGGCCACCAACACGATGTGAATGAACCAACATCCAGGCAAGTTGCAGCTCTTCTCAGGCAGAGAAGATGGATTTGGAATGTAGCTATTTATAAAGGACACCAGTTTAATTTCAATGCATCCTTTCAGTGTAATCCCTTAATGCTGACAGGAATTGTTTGGAGTCTGATAGAGGGGAAATGGCACGCCCTGCACCTCAGAATCACAGAATTACCTAGGTTGGAATAAAACTCCAAACTCATCGGGTCCAACCCTTGACTGATCACTGACTTGGTAAACCAGACCATGGCACTACGTGCAATATCCAGTCATTTCTGGATCTCCTCCAGGGATGGTTACTCCATCATTTCCCTGGGGGACCCATTAAGGTACTTAATAACATTTTCCATGAGAAATTTCCTTCTCATGCCCAACCTGAACCTCGCCTAGAGGAGCTTGAGACTGTTTCTTCTCATCCTGTCACTAGTTGTCTGGGAGGAGAGACCAACCCTCATCTAGTTACAAGCTCTTTTAGGGAGTTGTAGACAGTGATAAAGCCACCTCGAAACCTCCTTTCTTCCAGGCTAAACAGCCCCAGCTGCCTCAGCTGCTCTGCACAGGACTTGGACTTTAGATCCTCCTCCAACTCTCTTGTCCTCCTCTGAACACCCTCTGTTACCTCAATGTCCTTCTTGTAATGAGGGGCCCAGAACTGGACACATGATTTGAGGTGTGGCTGCACCCGTCCTGAATACAGATGTATCCATGGATGAATACTTGCATACACAAATATATTTGTGTGTATTATTGTTTGAAAGACTGGAAAAGTCTCTTTGTAGGAAGATGGTTTTGCAGGAAAGACCACAGGGTCCCAGGGGATAATAAGCTGACTCAGAGCCAGCAGAGTGCTCCTGAGGCAAATGTGTCCAGCAGTGTAATGGGCTGCATTAGGGGGAACATCACTGGCTTTTCAGAGGAGGTGATTCTTATTCTGTACTGAACACTGGGGAGGCAGCATCTAGTGCTGTCTCTGTTTCTGGGCTCCCGAGTACAAGAAGGACATGGACCTATTGGAACAAGTGCAGGGCAGGACCATGAAAATTATTAAGGGACTGGAACACCTAAGGTGCAAGGAGAGCTGAGAGGGATGTGGCTGTAAACCTGGAACAGGGAAATCCAGGTGGTCTTATCAGTAGTCTTATCAATGTGTGCAAATTCCTGATGAGCAAAGTAAAGAAGGTGGAGCCATACTTTTCTTGGTGGTGCCTAAATAAAAGGCAAGAGACAATGGGGCACAAAGTGAAACACAGAATCTTTGTTTAAACATAAGATTTTTTTTTTATTTTATTTTATTTTATTTTATTTTATTTTATTTTATTTTATTTTATTATTTCCTGTGTAGGTGGTTGAGCATGCAAAAAAGTTTCACAGAGATGTTGTGGAGTCTTCATCCTTGAAGATATTGAAAATGTCCACACTGACCACATCTTCAATGTATATATCTGCCTACTGAGAGAACAGACTCTTCCACACAGCATGGGAGCTGAGAAGAATAGCAGCCACGCTTAACAGAAAAGGAAAGGAAGAACCTGTTACATCCTATTATAAAAGATCTGGCTATTCTCACAAGAAAATTCAGTCACTGTGAAAAGTGAATTTGTTGGACTGGATGAGACCATGCTTGAAGTAAGAGGAGGAAAACAGAAGACTCTGAGTTTAGCATTCATCTAGTGAAGGAATAGCATATGACACCAGAGTTAAGAGATAAATAGTGTTTTGGAGAAATAAGAATGACTCATACCTAGAAAGCAACAGTACATAAAATATTTTGCAATCAGAGCGCAGGCTAGAAGACCCTTGCTTAAAAGATTTACTTGGAGCAACAATGACATTTTTAAAAATCAAAGACTGCTTACAGGTAATTCAAAAACAGAAAGGAAGGTTAAATTTATCAAATAAATTGTTTACTGCAAATACTTCTCCCAGTTCTTTCGTCTGTACCTAATTGGCTATCAATAATGCATGGAAATGCTGAGACACTAAAGAATCATGTAACAGGCATTCCATTATGTAATTAAGGATCATTAACTATATTAATGACTTTTCTAATTCTTATATTGTTAACCAATGAGTAATGTTTTATGTCACGAATATACTTTCAAACTTCTTTGCACCAGTGAAAAAGATACATCTTGCTTATCTGTCTTCTGCAGGTAATTCACACAAGAGATTTGGTCTGAATAAATCTTGAGGAAGCTCTAACAAAAAGCAGATGACTAGATCAAACTGCACTAGGGGATTAAGAAAAATAAAGATTGGCAAACTTAATATTTCTGGATAGTGACTAGAAAGCTTTCAGTGGCTCAAGGGGAAAAAATTTAGCTATATATGTGTATGGGAAGAATACATATGAGAAGATAAACCTGCTGCAGAAGAATTGTAGGACTGACAATATGAAAATTGTATATTTTAGCATCTGCCATGCTAAAGTACTGGTCACATGAGTTAAATTTGTTAAAGGCTCACAAAACTTGTGTTGTTTGGTATATATATTGTATCAAGAATATCTAGGGAAATTATGATGCCTTATCCCTGGAAAGGTTTGAGGCCATCTTGGATGGACCTTTGAGTAACCTGGTCTAGTGGGGGGGTTCTTTGGCTTTGGCAGGAGGTTTGGAACAAGGTGATCTTTAAGGTCCCTTTCAATCTGTTGGACATAGAATTTTTTTCTGAAGAGGACTGGGTCTTGAAAAGCACAGGCACCTGAGTTCATGGGATATAACATGAGGCAGTGTGTTGAATCCAAAGGTTCAGTCTTTCAGCTCTGCTAAGAAGAAATTCCTTAACACAGAATGGGTAAACATAATGAAAATTATTTGCCTAATAATAAGAATTTTTAATCTATTCATGCTGAAGTTATTTATGAAGGAAGATAAATATGTCTTTTTCTAGATTAAGATGCAGAGACCAGAAATGTTTTGTCAATGGTCAGTAGGGTGGACCACAAAGAGAGAGGAAAAATAAAAATCACAACTAAATCACATAACCCAGTACCAAATTTACAGATTTGTAATTATTTTGCCTAATACAATTTTTGTATTCCTAAACAAATAAATAAATAGATAATGTTACAACAACACTTTTTGCTAACAGTATGTTCTTCCTTAAAGATTACCTTATCGAAAGGATGGTGAGCATTTTATGTTTTACCTTTTTTGTTTTTTTTTTCTGAAGACAAAAAGGTAATTCTGTCATCTCCTTCAGCCTTTGCCCTGTGTTATTTGTTTATCAGGTCTTATATTTTCTTAGTAACTGAACTTATAATTGTTTGTGTGAGACAAGAGGTTTCACCAAACTTGTGTTCTGCTAGTATAAATGTATGGTGGATCTCAGTTTCTGTGTTGGTTTTTTCAGCTTTCAATACAGCGTTCCAAAGCAATACCAATATTCCAGAGTCACTTTTCATTGCTTACAGCTCGTGTGTAACTAATGAATCATCCAGATTTAGAGGTTAGCTCTGTGAGTTTAATTTCTTTTGTAGGAATGTCTCAGATACTACTAATTTTTTGTAACATTTGTGATTGCGGCAGTAAGACAATAATGGAAAGATATTGCCATATTTTAGAAAAGTGCTTAAATATGTGCTTTGTATTATGAACAGGCATAGATCCCCTTGGCTGTACCCTTACATGTGTCTGTGTTGGCACATTACTTTTTTTTTAAGAGTGGCATTTTCACAGGAGACCTTGTTGCTTGTTTTTGAATGCATATGAAATACGTAACTCCTACAGTCCATCTGAAAATAAACTATCCAGTCTATACATTGCCAACACAAAAATTTATAAGTTTTATTGAAAAATATTCACCATAGAATCAGTTGGTCCTGTTCAAAAATATTTCTGAATATACAAGTGTGAACCTTTCAAATCAAGCCCAAGAAGGATTTTGTATATCAATTACTGCTGTGAGTCTCTGAACTCTTTCTTTATTGGTGGTGGTGTTGTTGTTTTCTAGATGTGGAGCAAGTGTAGATTTCCTTCCATCAGGAATCTGCTCACAGTTCTCTTCAACATTAAAAGTATTTTCTCCTCTGACTTATGTAAATAGTTGTGATAACAAAAACAGAAGCTTTCTATGTGTTACAACTGAAAGCAATATTGCAGAGGTGTATTTTCACTAAACACTTACTGTAGGTTTTTATGACCCATAGAAAAGTGAATCTGCCTTAAAACATTCTTTGTACTTACTGGAACAATCTGCATTGTGTCTTTCAGTTTGCTTTCTCTAACATTCTCTTTGGCTAAGCAATATTTTTAAGTCCTTTGAGAGTAACGTCATCTTGATTGCATCACCCAGATAAGCTGTGTCTGAATAAGGCAGTAATGTTCTGAAAACATTGTGAGTATCCACCTGAGGAGTGTGGGAAAAGGCAAGGTTCATCAGGATAACATTATGCTGGATAAGAAATTCAAAGGCACTGCCAGTAAAGGAAGAACTTTAATTCTGAACTGGGTTATGGTGGAACCTGGGTTATACTGTTGGGATAGGACACAAAAAACAAGGCAGCTGTTTTGTCTACAATTTCCTTGAAAGCAAGATCTCCAACACAGCTTTTGGTGCCACTAATCTTTAGAGAATGAAAAGCTTGAAGAATGAGGCAAGTTTTCACATCAGCTCTTTCCAAATGGATCTGACTGAGTTTATTTTCAATACAGCTGGAGGCTGAATCATTCTTTCACTGGCTACTTTAATAAAAGACAAGACAATTTAAACTGGCATGATCTGATTTTTCCTGAGTTTCATTACGACCAAATCTTTGATACCAGAAAGCAAGTAACCCTTCAGAAAGGAATGGAAAGATACAGCGTTGTAGATATAGGGTCCTGTTAAAGCAGGGGCTAAAGATCAGAAATATCTTTCAGGTTTGGGAAATAAGTGTTCATAAAAAAGTCACAACTCCTTTTATGAAATTACTGAATGTTGGTACACAGATGAACAAGAAAACAGATTTTCCCTTAATGATGTCCCTAGATTTTTAAGTCTAGCAGGTAGCAAGATTCTTCCTTAGTTTTAAGAGATATCTCACATCCAGGTGCTGAAACACATTTTTTTTTAAAGCCCTGAAAACAGGAGTTTAAAAATTCAGCATCAAAAATGCACCTGTAAATCCTCCACAGGTGTCTCATTCTCAAATATAGCACCGGAGCATTTGTCTAACCCAGAGCCTGCTCTTTCATGTATAGCTCAGAGTGCTTGTAAGTGTCTTACAACCTGGAAGCAGTCACCTAAGATCTCAAAGGTCTAACATTTACATCAGCTGGATTACTTTTGGACTTGGAAAGTATGCAAAATGGCAAGTATTCTTAAAGAAAACAGATATGCTTGAGGAGATACATAGAAAAATGCATGCTGAATAGTTTCAAAATTGACAGGTGGTTGACTCGTTGAGAAAGACCCTGAGCACTGACGTTTTTTCCAAAGCACTTTTTAATTTTATCATCGTAGTCCTTATTGACAGAATTTTTTCTAATGTGTATCTTCAATTATAGTTTAAGGAGGCCAGAGAAATAGTACTGTAATATTCTTCCTACAGGAACATGAAGCTGACAGAGGTGGGTCTGTCCATGCCTTTTGGCTTAAAAGCTGACTGCAAAAGAATGGGAATCATTTACCTAAACTGCTTAAATGATGTCTAGGGTAATTTTAGAGTATCTCAAGTACTCAGTTTGATCTTCAGAAGGACATAAGTTTATCTAGAGAGGTGTGTCCTATCTGCTGTAACTGATATTTTGGACAGCTCAAGGTATCTCAAATGTCAGTGTTTGGGCAAATTATCCCATCTTGCTTCTGAAATAGAGCTCAGTTTGCCAAAGTTTGTTTAAGATTTCTGACATGCTGAACAAATTTATTTTGTATAGCCATATGCAATAAATGTTTTCCTGAAGCATTGACCTTATCAGGTCTGTGGTGATGCAATTCCTTTGCAGCCATGCTATAAATCTGGTGGGTTGCACAATATTCAAAGTATACAGTGTGTAAACTGCCCAGCTGGCATGTTCATGCCCAGTTGGTTTTACATTCCTTGAAGGGATTTACCTCACTGTATAAAAGTTATATACTGCATATGTTTGTACTTCTGTCTGGAGACTTTGAGCCTGGGAGACCAGAAGATGGATCTTACTGGTAATAACTGAAGAAAGACTCTCAGTGTCTTGACTTTACCTAAAGCCTTGACCACTCAATATGTCTTTTGCTCCACTGAGCTGTGGGGAACCCTGTACTCACAACCTCCTTAGTTTTATTTTGTTGATAACACAACTGACTCCTTTTCATGCTCCTGAAATCCCTGTCCGGATTAATTTCCAACTGAACTTTAGCTCTTCTAACTCCTTCCATGCATGCTTGAGAAATGCCTCTGTACTTCTGGGCAATCTTCCTCTGTTTCTGCTTCTGTACAACACCACCACAGGTGTTTATTTCAGGTCAGAGTTACCTGTTCGTCTAAACAGCCTTCTGTTTTGGCCTGGCCCTTCTAACATGTAAATCTTTATCACACAGAATCACAGAATTGCTCAGGATGGAAAGGACCACAGTGGGTCATCTGGTTCAAGCTCCCTGCTCAAGCAGGGTCATCCCAGAGCATAGGACAGAGGATTGTGTTCAGTGTGGGGGCCTCCACAACCTCTGCATGGTCTGCTCCAGGGCCTGGTCCCCAGCACAGAAATGAAGTGAAAAATGTAGCCTATTCTGCCTCCTCATTAACTAAATTTATCAAAAATATAACACATGAAGCCAGCACAGACCAATAGCATGTATTTATATTCAAAGAATAAAGAAATCAAAATCTGTATTCGATACTTATAATTCTTCTATTCATAGTTATATTCATGTTATAAAGTTTATGCTAAAATAAAGTCACTTTTAGAATTTTTTGTCCTTTTTTTCAACAATGAGAAAGGTTATTTCTGTTAAAGAGACTGCAATGGAATAATTAGTGCCTCCTTACCTTGTGTATTGCTCTCTCTATGCAGGAGTTACACACAATTTAAAACATCAATAAGAAGTAAATTGTTGCAAATTACTATTCTTTCCTCAATATCCAATAATTTGCTAGAACCAATAACAATGGTGTCAGAATGTAACCTTGGATCAGTCCTGTTCTGTAGTGAACCCATTAATTGTTCGCACAATATTAATCCTTTAAGATTACTCAACAAGCCCATGCTAACTCCTTGAGCTTTTTTCTTACCTCTGTTTATAGACCTGAGTATTCTATTTCTCTTGGTGTTAATGCTCCTGAACATCAAGCAAAAGAGAAAGAAAAGAAAAGCAAACGTAGCCTGCTTAAAAGCTTGGGCTAAGTGAATTATTATCACTGCATTGATAAAATTGACTATTCTGCTGATAAAAGAGAAATTATGATGAAATCCTCTTTCAGTGCTACTGCCTTACTCTTTAAATTAGGGAAATGAGAACTCAAAAATCTGGGGCAAACACACATATGTGAATTTTTCTGAGTCTTTGGTAGATATATGCTTAGTATATGTCTTCTTCCAAGACTGAGCAAACTCTTTTGAGATGAACTGACTTCTCAGATCCAGGAATATACATGGCCTGATCAAAAGAAGGTAGGAGGAAGAATTAGCAACTACAGCTTTTCTTTCCAAGTAAATGTACTAACTAACCACAGAGCCAGAAACAGCATCTCCCTGTATAGTTCTGAACCATGAAGAAGTGATGAGATGTCTCCAATGATCTCACATTTGCTGTGAGCTGTACACATGCACTCAGACAGCTGCTGCAAAACTGCCAATATGCAGTAGCATGTTACTCTGCAGTAACTCATTTGTGTTTTGAAGCCAAGAGTCAACAGATTTAAATCAAGCTGTGCTGCCTGTAAATTGAGAATCCTACCTGCCCCCTGTGACACCCCCAGCTGGTGATGTGTAGCACACTTCTCAGGGAAAAGGTGAAGTGTTCTGCCAGATTCGCTGTGATTTGTTGCCTTCTTTACTGTTGTCCCATGCTCATTTCACAGCAAAAGTATGGACTTGAAGGATGAAAAGAATGGGAAGGTGTTTCCTACTTCCGCTCATGTCAGGACAAAATTTTCCATGACGTGGTCATACTGTGATGGAGTTTTTTGGTTTAAAGAAATGGCATTTGAGAAAGCAGAATGAAATAGACATTGAGAAACAGATTGAAAAAAAAAATTGTGTTGAAAGGGACATAATTATCATCCAGTTCCAACTCCCCTGCCATGGGCAGGGACATATTTCATTAGACCAGATTGCTCAAAGCCCAATCCAACCTGTCTTTGAACACTCCAGGGATGGGAGATCCACAGCTTCTCTGGGCAACATTCCATTAAGTATCTATTTTCTCTTTTTCTTGGTCTTGGCCAGCACAGGGAGGGTGACATGCAGAATCCTGGGGTTAAATACCTCCTCACACCATGCAGAGGGGGGATGAAGGGGTGAGTTTTTTTCCCTGGCTCATGGTACTAGTTGTTTCAGTGAGAGAATGAAACTGGAGAATGCTATTCCAAAGCACAACACTCACAAAAAAGCATTTTGCTGGTGAGGTGAAGTTCTGAGGAAATTATTGTAATTGTGTGCGTGCACAGGTCTAATCATCCCTTTAGCAAAGAGAGAGTACCATTCCCTATTAATCCCAAAGGAAAAGTGGTTATCTATCTATCTGTCACAGAGGTTTTATTCCTTTGGAATAACTTTCACATTCTTGACTGACAAACTATCTCTTATGTGGAGAAGGTGGTAAGTGAGGAAAAATGCCATAATGAATGGAGAGATCTCCTAGATAAGAATGGTTCTGCTTTTTCAGCTGTGTGTAAATTAACATTGTGAATTTCATGATGAACACTGCTATTTTGGGAAGAATGTTACTCACTGGTGTTCTGGAAGACGAATCTCGTGCCTTGTTTTTAAGTATCATGTTGTTTTCATGGAATAAGTGGATTTTATTTTGTAATTGAAAGTAATGATAGAACTGTAACTTCACACCTAAAAACCCAGAACTTCACAGAACAAAATACAATTGCTAAATGGATAGTAAAATTAAAGGTACTTCTCAACTGAATTTATAAGCCTTGCCAAATATTTTACAAATTCTGATTGAGTGCAATGGATTTGGCTTTTTTTTCCCTAATAACACTATGCTATTCTGTAAACTGCAAAAGAACACTTGCTAGTGAAGCAGCGCCTGCACTGTCAGACCAAGGCAATGTTTCCTTGAAAATCTGTATTGACAGAAGCCTACTAAGCTAAAAAAATCTTCTCAAATACATCTTGTTGCCATTGCATACAGACAGCAAGCAATTCAGGGATTTTTGCAGTAGACTATGTGGGGGTTTCATGAACAACAGGCTGAAGTTGAGTCAGAAATGAGTGGCCTTGCAGCAGGGAAGGCCAATTGTATAGGGCATTGTAATAGCAAGGGTGCACTCATTGGTTTGGGAAGTGCTTTTTCCCCTCCCTTTGTTTCCTGGGAAGTGACTGCAGTATTGTGCGTAGTTTCGGTCTCCCCAACACAAGAATGACCTCAGCATTTTGGAGTGAGTCCAGAAGGGACACCAAGGAGATTAGGAGGCTGGAGCATATTATGTGTGAATGATGAAAATCTGGGAGACATTTTTTTCAATATGAAGGTGATCACAGTTTTCCCAGGCAAATATCTCAGTCCTTGGAAATATTAAGCATCTAATTTCATAAGGCTGTAAACAACCTGCTATAGAACAAAACTGGTCCCACTTTGAGGTGGGGAACAGAATAAAAAGGGATTTTTAAATTTAAATTTTTCTTTGAGTCTCTTTATTCGTATTGTTATAGTTAGGAAGGTCCCTGAATTTGAAGAAGTACATACCAGGTGGTAACACAAGGTTTCAAAACCTTTTCCAGGAAAAAGTGTAGCAAAGCAGAGAAGCATAAGATCTTCCTCAACAGGAAAGTGAAGGGAACACAAAACAATGGACCTATGTAAAAAAAGGAAGCCTATGATCTATACTGCTGTGAATGAATCAGTAATAATTCCTAACTGCCAACTGAGATTTATAGCAGAATGTGAAGGGACAAGCAGCACAACATTTTTAAAAGTGGTTGAATGACAAGCAAAGAAATCCAAATTTTTTTAAAGGAGTTAAGATAGTGACATACTAGATTAACTCAAATGCATAGGAGTGTGCAGACACAGATACCTCCACGAAAAGACTACCAGGGCTGACAGTCAGTAAGAAAGAGAAAGTGTCATCCAATACAATGCTTTTTGAGATCATTGGTTATTCAGAAGCCTTGAGAACAAAGTCATAGCAAGCACTGCTACCAGCTACTCGCATAGTGAACAAAAATGTATTTAATGATGCACAAGTGTAAAATTCTGATGTTTAGCCATTCTATGTGATGAAATGAAACTAATCATCATCTGGTACTACTGCACACCAAACTTGAACGGCTCTCAGTGTAAGAGCTCTCTGGAGTCTGATCTTCATGAAATAGTTCAAGTGCTCTTGATAGATAAATCAGTCCTGTTGACCACTTACATGACAAACATTTTCTTGAACATCTAGTTTCCTCAAGATTTTCAACAAGATGTCTTCCTTCCAGTTGCTATTCTGGAAGAACAAGACAAGAATATGATGTTAACTACAAGGCAGAGGGATTTCAGGGCAAAACAGATTGGTTTTCAGAAATAAATATTTTTTCAGAAGCACAGTGTTTTCTGTTTTTAGGTATATTTTCAGGGATCAGGGTCCCCACCTTCAGAGATGCCATAAGGAAAGATGTTGCCATCTATTTAAATGCATTGAAAAGGAAGTTTGGGTTTGGTTTTGTTTTGTTGTGTTTTTTAAAAATAGATTGAATGCTTAAACAGTTAGACATGAAATCTGTTATTTTCCTAAGCTGTGCCTTCATAAAATTTGTAAGTAAATCTCCTCAATAACTGTAATCTTCCAATGTCATATATTAGCAGTGAAGTCTGGATGAGTTCAAGGGAAGAGTTTATTGAAATATGTACTAAAGTAGTACTACTTTCATTATTTCTTATCTCACCAGGCCCTGAGCAAAACTGACTCTTTAGCAGTGAAATCGAAGCACAGGAATTGGTTTGTAAGTGTCAATGTTTTACCATCGTGCCTTAGAGCTGTCAAGAGAAGCAGGCACAACCCTCTCAAAAATCAGTTAGGCATGACTGCACATTTTCCTCATTTTTAATAGGAATAGCACATAAGCCCTCAAGAAGTGTCTGGTTTTGGCATGATTTATTTATTTTTAAATGACCTTTTATGGCTTTTTCTCTGTGGAAGCTCACAATTATCAGATAACCAAGAGACTTCTAACAGTTTTCAAAAGTAGAGGTAACAGAAGTAGAGACTCTGTAGGAGACCACAAAAAATTCACCAAAACTATTGATTCTGCTCAGGAACAGGGATGAGCTATCTGAGTTTCACAATTTCAACCCAGAGTCCTGACTATGAGTTCCTGACACCACTTCCCTTTATGACACATATGGTTTCATACCTGTCAACCTTGAACCTCAGAGATGGTACTTTCAGCACTGTGAAGTCCTGAAACCCATGATCTTATTCAGGATTTTGAAACTGGAGTTTTTCAGCCATTGAAATTTTATAAACCTTTGCTTATTTCAGAAAACACCTGTCAAGAAGAATGAGTGCTTTCTGAACAAAAGTTTTGATCGTATCATTCCAAACAGCTATTCTCTAATTCAGCTCTGTACATTACCACTCTGCAAAAAAATGGAGTTTCCACAGAGAACCAGTAAATTTGGTTGGAGAATTGCAAGAACTGACTGGACAAAGTTCTAGACACCATACCTTTTTTCATTGTTGACCCTACTTGAGGTGTAGCTTGGACCAAACCCTGTGTCCTTGGATTACAGACACAGTGATTTCCCAGGTAAATGATTCTGTAAACCCTCCTTGGGATCATCAGGATCTACAGTGATGTCATGAGAAATTAATGCTCTTTTTCAGGGTGATGTCAAAAACGAAACCTACTTCTTGGCACTGTTACTACTGAGCAGCAAAACACTTGTGAGACTGCCTTTAACTACTTATTAATGCTGACCATTAAAAAAAAAAAAAACATGATCTGAGACTTCAATTCAGACTTCTAGTTTATTTGCTTAAATAAAAAAGGAAAACAAAGCAAAAGGAATAATTCATACCAATGAATTGTGAAACAATAAAATCCCATGTTGGCCCTTTTGCAGTATCCGTTAAGGAATTCCATCATTTACAGAAAGGTGTGACAATATGCCATATTTGCTGAGAATTGACTCCAAGTTCTGGCTGCCAGCTGCCATCAGAGATGGCAAGCAGCACTTGCTTATAGGCTTGTGCTGAATACTTACTTCCAACAGAAACCATCTTGGAGATACAGCGACAGGAATGGTTGTGTAATAAAAGAACCTCTGTCCTCATCTTCCTGTGAATCAAATCCTTGTCTATTAACTATGTGATTTAATAAAAGTAATTGACATTTTTGGGTTAGTTTATTTTATTCATATTTATTTTAAGTAATATACCTGACTACTATGTTAATCCTTCCAAGTGAAGGCAATTATTGCCATAAAAGTTATAGATAGCTTTCCCTTAGTATATCCTTTCTTTTTAAATTAAATTAAAATGGAAATAACTAGATAAACACTCTATTTGTTTCCATTCACTAGACCAAGAGAGAAAACAGCTTTTCTTTTTTTCCTCACTGTTTTTCAACAAGCTTTATGTTAGGTAACTTCTTTTGAGCAATTTGTACATTTAGCCTCAATAACTGTCATATTTTTCCTAAGAAATTAGCTTTTCCCAAAATCTTGTTTGTCAAGAAGTGCAGTGAGTTTTCTTCAAATGTGAAATGGATGAACCTAAATAAAAATTAATTTTTCCAATATGAGAGATGAAAAAACAAAACTTGGTGTACCAGATCTATCTATCTATCTATCTATCTATCTATCTGACAGAAGTTTTCATATTTTGTCACCTCAAAGACTGGGAAATGCCACTGTGCTTCTTGTTGCAGAACTGAGACCATCATCTTGCTTTATATTAAGAGTAAATATATATTTTATATAGAGCACCTATGAAAAAGCCAGTCCATAGCATATGATTGTTTTCTTTATAAACATATAGAAATTGCTTCACAATCAAAACAAAAAAAAATACTGATGATAATAACAAATACATAAATTATGGTTTGATCACCTTTAAAATCACTCTTCAGCTGGAGACAGATTATTGCTCACTCAGGCTTTCTGTGGGCCAAGAATTTTGTACTGTCCAAATTTTGTTTAGATATTTTGTTCTGCATTAACTTTTGGATTATTCTTCATTTGCTAGATTCCAACTTTCCTAGATTAAGATAAAACAGTATAGCAGACATAAGAGATTTTATTCACAGTTTGACTTGAAGTACTGAGGACAAAGAACGGAGACAAAACACAAAAACGCTCACTCTTACATAGAAGAGAGCATTTAATATTTAATCATAGCATAAGTGCTATGAGTTTAAAATGATAATGAGGCATTACTATTATGAAAAACAAATTATTTTGTCTCTTGTATATTGAGGTGTACTTTATCAGGAGCATTGCTGCAGGAATTGCTTGTAAATTCACAAAAGACTTTAATCTGGAGCTGTAAAAAAAGGTTATGGAACTCAGATATCAAGGCTCAGGTGTGTATAATTGTATTATATAGAACATAAAGTTGTGAACCAGAATTAATGTGAGCTCGATAAAATAATGAATGAAACAGTGGGTATCTTTTATATGGCCATGCTTTAGAACTGATTTTTTTTTCATTCTTGAAATAATATTATTCTCATGGTTTTCTTCCACACTAACAAAAATGGTTTGGAAGGATTTATGCTACCCTAAGCAACTATATGTTTCCAGTTATAATTATTTAATTTTTTGGATGGGAATTTTAATATTGTTTTAGAAACAATGATTAATTGCAAAAGGAAAACAATCTATTCCGAACATTTTTTTCAAACTTGCAATTTAATGTGGGTGTAGCTCCAGCCAACTGAAGCTCTGCTGAAGTCAATGGAGCTGGCAAATTGCAACTCATTTAGAAATACTAGCATTGACACTGCTGATGGTATAGAAGGTAAAAAACTACATCACATTAACCCATGACAGAGCCTGTGGCTCTACCCTTGTCAGTAACGTCCTTGATTTCTCTCATCTGTCATCCATTTAATTCAACAATTTGAATAGTTTGAATAAATATACTCATTCAAATATATGTTTTCCAGGTTAATTACTTTGGAGAAAAATCACATTTTAAAAAGACACTCAATACAAGACTTTTAAACATACCTAAAAGGGCAAAACACATATATAGGCGGGATTCCAAGAGAAGAGAATTTAGGAAATGATTTTTTAAGCAATAAGGAATCACATTTCATAATAACTTGAAAAATCTACAGCACAGACACATGTGAAACTCCTGTTATAGCAATGGATCTGACTTTCACGTCTGAATAAATATATGTGTCTATATATCTACATACACCTAAATAAATACACATAGAGTTGCAAACATATATTATGTACACATAAGCTCATATGATGTGTACATGCATAGGGCTTAATTCTTTAAAGTGTGGTTGATAATGACACACACAAGAAAATCCTTAAGTCAGCACAACCTTCAAGAACAAGCAGTAACTTGGTTTTAAAATTTCGTATTCAGATTTCTGGAACAATTATCACCTCACCTGGGTATTCTAGCAAGTTAATCAGTAGCTGAATTGAAATACTCATCAACACACTATGTAATTTCATTGAGAGTATCTGCTAACTCAGATCAACTCAATTAATCTCTAGTGGAATGAAACAAAGAAGCAGATGGTAATGTGTTTTAGTCAACACCAACTTTTTATTCTGCGTACATTTTTAAGTACCTATTTCTAGGCATTAGTCCTAAGGCATTGAGAAATTGACTTACTTTAATCTAAGGTTTTAAATAGGCACCAATAAGACACACTCATATTCCATTTTGTCAGTAATGATTACAGTTTTCTCAAATAAAACATTTCCCTTAGGCTTAGCTCTGCATGATACTTATCCTGACACACCCACTGATTTCCTGGGAGCAGCAAGTTCAGGATCTGTCACCACCAGCCCCTTGGCACAGAGGTCATGCCCTATCCAGTGAGCTGCCCTGGTATTTAGTTAAATGCACAATGCACTGCTGCATGTGCTAGCAGATGGTGATCAGTAAGAATGCATTTGATATCACCTTTTCAGTAGTTCTTTAAAGGTAAATGTTTGGCAGCCTAAACTAGTTTGTCTTCATCTTTTTACAGAAAAAATAAAGGTAAATCTCTCAATCCACATGGTCCTGATAGTAGCAGTCTCTCTTTTCCTTTGGTCTGATGATCAAGACATTTTAAAAAGTGACTAAAATATGAGTGTTGAGCTTGTTTGTAATGCTATTTAGAGCCTCAAGCTGCACCAGGGGAACTTCGGGTTGGACATGATGAGGAATTTCTTCACAGAGAGGGATCTTAAACATTGGAATGAATTGCCTAGGGAGATGATGAAGTCACCACCTCTGGAGGTGTTCAAGAAATGGCTGGACATGGCAGTTAGTGCCATGGCCTGCTTCAGGAGGCAATGAGCAGTCAATGACTGGACTCGATGATCTCGGAAGTCTTTTCCAATCTGGATATTTCTGTTGTTATTTATAAATTTTCCATTTAATGACGTCAGTATTAAAATACACAGAAATGGGGCAGGAGTAAGGGTTGAAACTGTTTGCTTCCTATTCCTACCCACTTTCCATAAGTTAAAGACCTCATTAATGATCCAGCTTTTGTTATCTTGACTACTTTCTCCAACACTGCATGTCATCAGAACTGGGCTGCAACCCATGTCGCAGGTAGGTCTGTAACCTTGAGGTCAGGGCAGGTTTGGAGATACTGGCAGAAAGTTATAAATATTGTGACATTGGGAATTTAATTAGATCCAGGGTTTCACCTTCATGATTTATGTTCTGCCTATGAGTGTATGCTTTTTATAAAAGCATGCAAAAACAAACAAACCCAACAACTGGACAAACACCTCCTTTTTCCAATGTCTTTTGGAGGAAACTATTGTAACTCTATTCTTTGAGATAAATGTCTATGTATTCTGAGTTTTATTTCAAAATGGCTGCTAGCAGTTTGGATCCGTCATGTAAGGTAAACAAATAAAAGATCATTTTCTGAATCCTGTCTGCTACAAGATCTTGGGTATTTTTATCCTGGACAAACTGAGAAGCAAAATCCATGTGCATAAAGAAACAAAGTATACAATTAAAATAGAAGTTGCTCTGCAAATTAAGCCAACTTCCAAGTGAGGTTTAGGATGGGATATTTTGTGTCAAAAGTTTGGCTCCATAGTTCATCTATTTATGTAGACCTTTACAGGCATTATGTTCTTACTGGCATCCTTACTACATTTTAGCCACTCTCCATCACTTGCAGAGATCCACCGAACCCTGTAGTAATTTTACTTCTTAAAAAGGAGAAGAGCAGTGAAGATTTAGCCATGCAGTGAAGACCTGACTTACACTGATGGTGAATCACCAGCACAGGAAGCAAACAGAGCCCTTCTGCCAGACAGGGTCTGCTTTAAGGGTTTTGCCCATATGACTGTGGCAGTGAGGGAGATGTGCATTTTTTAATGTGAGAGAACCTCTTACAATTTAACCCCCCTGCCTCACTCTTTTTTTTTTTTTAATTTTTTTTTTAATGTTGTTTCCATGGTTCCTGTGTTGATTTAGCTGCCATTTCTTTTGGTTTAAATTTATGTGCCTCTTGTTCTGCACCCATATTTCATCTCTTTCCTCTAACTTTACCATCTCTCTTTTTTCTCTGTCCTTTTCCCCTATAGCCCATCCTTTCTTCTATCAGTATTTTATGCATTTTCTGCTTGTCTGCCATCCCCTTTCCCTTTCTTTTGCTTTGCGTTTGCCTCTATTCACCTTTTTTCCTGTCAACTGGCTTGTGAAGAAATATATTATGGGAAATAATTACATACAGGATATTTCCCTGAAAACACAACTACATTTACAGTAACAGAAGTTAACTCATAGACCTGCAATATCAAATTGTGGATGAATTTAATTTAATGCAAGCTAAACTAATACATTTATAGGGTGCCATATGTGTGCCAGATCCTTTAAAAACATGAAAGACAGACTATATGCACTAAAAATATTACAACAGAGCATTCTCAGTTTTATAGAATCTATTTCAGTTTGTGCTAGATAACATATTTCACAAGTGTAAAGCTGGTGAACAGATCAGCGAAGAAGGCTCATAAAGAAGGTACTTTTTAATCAAGGTCTTGAAGGAGAAAAGAGATTGGTTGATCTTGGTCATGATTTTGAATCATCAACTCCATATATTAACACTGGCACATCTATATAGTCCAAAAGCAGCCTGGATTCTATCATTTCATATTGCTCTGCTTGAATTATATTATATACATAGACATGTAATTTTTGTTCTAAACTTTTGTAGAAAGAACTATCCACAGAGGATTACCCTCTCATAAAATTTTCAGTTACTGGATCTTCTTTCCTGGTGATTCACATCACATTTTTATGATAAATGGAATGTATTTTGTCTCTCTTATACTCACATAATGCCATGAAATAACATTATATCTATTGTGCCTTTAAAACACAGACTATTTTTAAAACATTTCTGGATTTTTACTTTTTTTTTTTTTTTATTCTGACTTGGTAGTAGAAAAAGATCTAGTGAGTTTTACTGTGAAGGCAAGAAAGGAAGATAAGAGTTAATAGCCTGAACATTGGAACAATCTTCTAAAATGGAAAAGGTAAATCTTCCAGTCCCTGATTTGTCTTATGTGAATTCCAAAGAATGGGTTAGTTGGCTAGACAAAATAGAAATTCTCTTTTTCTATTTTTAAAATTAATAGAAATTTATATATTTTACTGAAAACAAAATTTGTTCAAATTAGAAAGTTGCTATGAATTAAAAAATCCTAATATTTCTAGAGATTATTGTTATTTTGGGAGCTAAAACTCATAAGCCTTGTTGTCATATATTCTCACAGGGTTATTGGCATTGTAGGTCTTCTCAGAGTTTTCATCCAGTGACAAAATTTGATATTTCAACAGTTTCCTCTGTCCAATAAATAAGAAAACAATAAAATAATGAAACAAATCACATCACAAAAAGCTGAAAATGTGGAAATGAAAAAGAAAAAGAACTTGTCTAAGCAAACAAACTAATCTAGTTTGCATCAATTAACATAATTTATTTCTTTTGCATCAATGTTCATTTTTTAAAAAAGAATAACAATTTGAAAAAAATACTTTCCCTTACTCCACCTCTTAATTATAAATTTTTAATCAATCATTTGATTATTTTATGAGAACTCCCAAATGCAGGGGAAAAAAAAGTCAATATTGTGAAAGATTCCTACCTATATTTCTATTTTTTTGCACAGCCCAGTTTCCTTGTTATTCCCTTATTATTCCTGGTTTTCTATTAGTAAGACCATTCTCCTTGTTGTTGGATTCATTCATATCACCCATTCTCTTTGCCATGTCATTAGTTCCCTCTGCACTCAAAATTGTCAGTCTGTGGATGAACACCCAAAGGGCACAAATTTGTATCAGTGTAGACACTGACACTACTATTCCTGTTTCTTAGAGTGAAAGAGGTTAATGGAAAAATAAGTTTTGGATCACTCTTTATTGACAGAGACAATAAAACATAAAATTTTGATGGAGAAACCAATGTTGACTGTGTTTAGAATTATTGAAAAAAGCCTGTAAGGGTCAAGATCAGCCTGTTCATAAAACCAGAATCTTACTCAGATTTAAGAGAATTATTTGTGTCATGGCCAGAGCAAACTCAGGTGAGCTGTCTCCTGCAGAGGTGAAGTTTTTTGTCAATTAGATTGCTCTTAAAAATCTGTCATTTCATATCTAATAAGGTACTTTTCCTTTAATCAGTTTAAGTGACCTGGCAGGCTGGCTGGTTTAATTATATATATAAACCATATTTTTATGCATTAATTTAGCTTACATAGAAAATGTTGCATCAAATGTTTTGGAAGCATTAGGACACAAAATCACAGTACAAATCAAACCTTTCTGGAATGGAGCAGTGTCAGAGTTCATTGACCAAACATCAATATTCTATATTTATTTGATTGAATCATAGGAATTTCCACATTGAATCAGATTGGATAAAAATCCATCTCATTATCTTGTTCTTGGCATTAGTCAGGACCAAATGTTTCAGAAACATAGAAAACCTGTTTAAAAATCTGGAATAAACAAAGGTGGTATAAAGTTTCCCTAAAGAAAGGAACCTATAGTATAGAAGTTGGCTTAACACTAAGTAACAATGCTTGCATTTCCTTTGAAGCTTTTATTCCGTATATATGAACAACTATAGAACGAATCATAGAAGAAAATATAGAACATTAGTTATTTTTTATTACACAAATAGCCTTTTATTGCTGCCTGAAGAATACCATTTTCCTATTTTTGGTGCTGACATTAGTTGTTAGTACAAAGTCCTTCTAGGACTAGCAATGTCAGTATCTGTCAGGTATCTTTGACAACTAAAGGATGGATTCAGACCATTATTTAATCAAACATCTCTCCAGGTGAACATAAACAACTTCTGATTTTTGCTCAGTGATTGCATAACTATCCTGTTTATTTGGACCAGTGACTATGATTTGTTAACCCATGGGGGATTACTCTTGAGTAGCCGCTGAAAAAATCCAATCAAAGTACTTTGATTAAATTCTGTCTCATTCTGGAATCTTCCTGTGCAGCTTTGTATCATTCTTATGGTGAAGAACAAATGGTGTTTGTAGGAGAGGGAGAAATAATGCTGCCCATCCCCTTAAAGAAATATTTTCCCCATGTGTAACAACTGTGGAATGATATACAGCTTTTTAATAGACTTTTAAAAGCTATCTGGAGACTTAGTAAAAAGCTTCCATGCCCAGTAGATAACAAAATGTTATAGTAATTTTAGTGCCAGACCTTAATTAAAAAGAAAACCATAAAATGTATAAATGGGTACTATAGAGAATGATGCAGCTTTGCAGAGCCGTTTAAGTCTCTTCATCACAAAGATTGCAGAAATTAATAAGAGGACATAATTTGCGTAATAGGGTACTGGACACAAGGTAGTCAATATATTTTTGCCCTTTGAACAAGCAGTTGTTGCTTGGAGTGCACATTTTCTTCTTCTCAGGTAAACTCTTCCATAAGGGATAGTCCCCAACAAGCAAACCTGTTGTTAAGGCTGTGTCTGCAAATGAATTGTCTATAAACAAACTCAGCATCTGGCAGACATTCCAAGGTGAAACCCAAACAGATGGCTAATTTAATATAATCTAAGTGACTTTGGATCAGATAAAGCAATTGAATTAACAGCACTTTAAATGAACATATACCACACATTCTCACTATGCCATTATAATGGGCACCTTTTTATATCTCGAAAATCATTGCTAATTGAAGTTTCATATGGTGAATGCTTATATCTGTAAGACGTACTGCTAAACAGCCTGATAAAAATAATTGACATTTTAAATAAAAGCAATCAGTATTATAACCCTTATTATAACTCAAATTCAATTTTCTTCCGAACTCTTCCATACAATTTTTGACTCAAGATGTGTAGACTTAATACCATATGAACTGGTAAGTGCACATGCAGCAGGAATAATTTGTTATGCCTGTGTACAGCTATATACACACCATACCCCTGCATATATATGCATATATACATGCACATATAAAACATATAAAACATATATATATATAGATATATATGCATACATATACTGTAAGTCTGGGAGTTTTAAAGTATTTATTTATTGAATACAAAACCCCTCAATCAACACAACAACTTTTGAATTATAAAAGGTGTTTAATGATTATTAGCAGTCATTATTTGTGGCTCTTTTTGAAGTGATATATACTGTTTGATCTATAGCAAAGAAAAAAAACAAAAAAAATATTTTCTCTTAGTTGCCTTGTAGCCTCAACTACTTTGAGAGGATGAAACACTTCCTGAATACGGAGCTGTGCAGTTTGTACACAGCCAAAGTCAAATGTTTAAAATTCCTTTTTATTTGTTTTTATATATGCATGCAAGTTAGCTCTCTGTGCATTTTCTGATCCTTCTTCCAACAAAGCTTTCTTACATTTGTACAAAATAGGCAAAAAGGAGGTGTAAAGAAGTTTGTTCTGTAGAAAGGACAGGATGTTTGAGAAAGTAGATCTTCAGCTTCTTTTCATTTCTTTCTTTCGTGCACAGAACTCTGAAATCCCTGCCAAGCCCACAATTACATTAGGCTCCAGAGTTAGACATATGATCTATTGGAGATGGATTAAATGCTGGCCTGCTGTGCTGCATGATGTAAGGAAGAGCTCCTTCCTGGTACTCAGGAGCTCTGGGAGAATGACCTTAGGTCCCTGGGCAAAAGGCCATCTACTGGTTTTTGGCAGTGTTTGCCAGCCAATGGGAAGTTAAAATAAAGGGAAAATTCACAAACTCGATAATAAAACTCTAGTGCTGGCAGTTGCAAAGGACTGATTTGATTACCCAGGAAGTTTTTAATTTTTCGGGTTTTGTTTTCCTCTACACTGTGACATCCAGAAGAACTTTTCTGGCATTCTGGCATAGGTTATGCCTTGCTGCTATTTATATTCTAGTGAAAAAAATATGAAAAACTCATAAACTTTTCCAAATGCCTTTCTCTTTTTTTCTTTTCTTTTTTCCCCCCCATGTATTACTTAACATCAATGTAAGAAGCGTAGAGTAAGAAGCAGAGGAGTTGAAGGCAGGTGGAATTTTAATAATCAGGAATCAAGGAAATCAAGCAGATTTGGCTCTTCTCAGTTACAGTCTCTATTGTGTATCCGTTATCTGATATTATTGAATACTCTTTAAATGTTTCTAAGTATTGTATTACATCTTTAATCTTGTAATAGGCAAATTTTCAATTATACAAATTATTATATAAATAAATTATTACAGTTACACAGATTTCAAATTATACAGAAGAAATACATACTTAATGGACATATAATAGATATATAAACACAAATGCTGTTGTTTTTTTGAGATATAAAAAAATACATGAATAAATGCCTGGGTCTGCTGCTAATCCATACTATATAATGCTATTTCCTCTTCAACAAAATAAACTCTTGCCAAAATCTGAGATTTTAAAGCTGCCTGTGGAAGAATATCAGCCCATAGGTATGAATCTAGTCAGAAGAACCAACACAGAAAACTTAAAAAAAAAAAAAAACTTAGAAAAAGAAGCCATTTTCCTTACTCTAGAATGGAGTAACACTACTCAAATCAGGAAATTTAGATGTGATATTATATCAAGGTTTCCAACAGTGTCTTAGTGGAACATAAAACACTATCTTGACCCATCCATTTAAAATAAAATTAATAACTCAATAACTATGAGGAAAATATTCTTTTTAATCCACAGCAAATTGAAATGTAGGTTAGGATTTTCCTTTTCTTTTTTTCTTTCAGGAAAGATAATTGTTGCAGTCTAAATCTCATTATGGGCAAAAGAAAATACCATTTAACACAATGCAAAGAATTTATTGTAGATTACCAGTCTACTAAAGCCACAAGAAATAGTTTTTTATTAGTCCAGCTGTGATGATTGGAGCACTGCTAGTCAAATTGAAATTGTTACAGAAAAGTCTCACCATTATTATGCATATATAATGTATATGCATATATATATATATATATATATATATAAAAGTATATGTTTAAGTGTATATATATATATGTGTGTGTGTGAGAGAGAGAGAGCTTCCCATATACATGAATGCCCTTTTTCCTGGTGCTCTTTGCACTCTTCCTCCAGCTTGTAGTTAATGGGACAACAGTTTGTGTGAGCTTCAGGAATAAAACAATAAAAATTGTGTCACAGTGACTGGTGGTGTCTTCATTGGGCACAATATGATGATTGTGGTGGTTGTGGTTTCTGCCTCTTCAGTCTGGGGTTCTCTCAGCATTGTTTTTTTATGAAATTTTCTGACAGTTGCTTGCTTGCTTTTACCCTGCTATTTCCTATTTCCATATGTCCTTTCTTACCCTTAAAGTCAGGTTTGTCTGACTCACCAGATGAGGTTTTTTCTATGGGAAAAATGCTCTGGGATTTCTGATGTCATCTGATACCCTTCTCTTCTATAATATGTTATCAACCTACAATCAAAGTTCACTTAATCCATAATAGCTGCTTGGTTTTACTCTCTATTAATTAGCAATAGGTGTTATGCCACACAGTAGTACAGAGATAACTTTGAGCAAAAAGAAATTTGGCCATAGTCCCCTCATAACTAAAATACTGCAACCTCAGCTAAAATACATTAAATTCACCTCAAGCCAGTACAAGGCCAGACAAGTCTGAAGTCCCTGTTCTCTAAAAGCTTGTCACCTTTTATTAAAAACATTATAATTTAAAAGTCACATTTGTTGAGCTATGCAGTCTTTGGTCTTTATACATGTAAATCATTGCAGTTAATAAGATGGCTTAATGAAAATTAATTTTAGAAAAAATATGTGCATTGGTCAAGCTACATCTGAAGTAAAAATTGTTTTATAAAGGAGTTTACAGTTCATTAATAGAATATTGTTAATTAAAACTTTATAATTTTATATATTTATTATTATTATGGCTTGATTACTGCCTAGTCATCTTAAAGGTGCCTTATTCATATTACATAAGTTAGGAATACAGAAAATTTTGAGAATATGGGACTGTACTATGCACCACAGGATTTAGCAACAAATGGAAGGAGAAAGATAAGCGTTAAATTATTAAACAGTATCATTTGTAATTACTTATCTGAATATATTCCCAACATATAAGCCCATATTTTTGTATATGAGCAGTATGGAAAAAAAGGAGGAATTTATCTGATCTAACAAGAACTTTTTTTAAGTTAATTTTTTGTTTCGAAACAGGTGTTCCCTACTCTTCTCTACTCAATGAAAAGAAAGATATAATTTTCAGGAGACAATTAGCTCAGCACTAAGGCGGGTGTTAAATGCAGATGAGATGAATAACCATCTAATGGTTTCTGCTTCTGTGTGGCAACAGCCCTCCATAAACAGAATTTATTCACCATCTCTTTACAGCACTGGAAAATAATCCTTAAACTAACATAATTGTAGGTAAGGTGGCAAATAAGGTTTTGCTCTTTCCCTTATCCATGCAGGAACTGTACTCTGAGATATCTTCCACTGATAGCACTGATCTAGGAAAGAAGGCACTTTAGGCTAGCTGCTAAAGACAACCTTTAGGAAGTTTTACCTGCATCTTTGCAGGTAAACTCAATGCAACCACCCCAATTGCCTCAATAAGACCCACAAGAATGGCTCTAATATTTATGCCAGAAATTATAATTTGTGTTTGCTGTAGGTCAAAGTAAGAATTTTACATATGACTATTTGGGCTCCATGGTTTTCTTTCTCCACCTTTTCACCTCCTTCCTCATGCCTAAAATTTGCAATGATTAGTCTAGTTATTGGTTGTTTTTAATGAATATAAGAATTAAAGATTGATCTTCAAAAGAATATTCCAAAGGGAAGGAAGAGAAGGTAGGCTCATAAATCTTGTACTACTTTCATCACATCTAAGATCTCTCTTCCTATAATCCAGCAATGGGACCTCTAATAGGAAAGATACAATGTTAGATAATAGTGGTAAGAGATAATAGTAGTAAGAGATAATAGGAAAGAGATAACTTATTTAAACAAGTGCAAGATGCATGGTCTAAAAGTGTTTTCAAAAATTGTGGTTGAATTTGGAAGAAACTTCCCAAGGTGGAAGAAAAAAACCGATACACTGAAGTTTTTATGCATCACATATGATGTTTCAATAAAGCCGAAGGGCTCTTGTTATCCCATTTTTTGGCTGGGTCAAATTTGCCAGCTGATACTTATCTGCACTTCCCTCATCTTCATCTGTACTCTGTTAATGCCAGGGAGAACAGCTGCCAGGAACTCTTCCTCTGAGCACATGGACTGCTTCCTCTGCAACGTGCCAGTGCTACCTTCGGGTCTGAATGACTCCACTTTGTATCCCAACTCAACTCCAGTGAATTTTGTTAAGAAAGTAAGTTTTAAGAGACCTTTTCTTCTTCTTTAGGAGGTAGACAGAAATAAAGAGCTTTTAAATCAGCTCCCATTTAGCTTCTGAGCTCTGCCAAGCTTTGTCTAAAGCACAGAAGGAAGGAGAGGCAAAGAGGAGCATTTTTTTCCCTGCTGGGTTGATTTTCTCAAGGTCTAAACACTTCAGTTTAAAAGCAATAAAAATTCAATTATATGTTCAAAATTATAGAATTTTTTTTCTGGTAGCTCCTTCTGGGATTAATTACTATAATGGTGCAAAAATAGCTGTTATTGCAGAACCATCTTATGTTCCAAAGCTTATAGATCCCTGCTCACTGTGAGAATGAACTCTTAAAAATACAACCATTTTATAAAAAGTGAGGAAGGAGGGAAAATCAAGGTGGTTATTTTTATCTGCTACAGGGAGGTGTGATTATGTGAGTCGACTCATTGCTACCTGAAGGGAGTCAGATCAAAATTAAGACTTTCTACTAAAGCACACAATTAAAGTTCATAGCAAGTGTTGTAGGCAAGCTGGCATTTGCTGAACAAAGTATGTGCTACAAACAGTTGCACCACTGGAAACGGAGACACGAAATTTCTTCCCTAGGATGATTCTGCTTTATTAAATCTGACAATTTCCACTTGAGCTCAGAGTCCTGATCTAAAAAAGAGTTTCTCATTTGCTTTCAGCAATTGCCATATAACGTGCCAGTTGGAAGAAAATTGGCTTGTAATTTTACTCGCTGTCCAGGAAAAAAAGAAAAAAAAAACATTTCTTAAAAATCCCACACTATTTTTGATGCTTAAAAATAAATCAACAACAACAATAACAAACTTTTCATTCCTTTCTGCCTTTGGGGAGAGAATGGTATTAAAATACTGGGTTACAAATCTCTTTATCAGAAGAAGTAAATTAAAGCATTTGAAAATCTCCAACAATGGGACAAAATACTCAAGTTCAAATTTTCCCAATAAATATGCTAGCTCCGAAGTCTTAAATGAAGTATAGTAAGTTGAATTAGTATGAAATTAAAATGTTCATTAGATATTTAGTTGTATTGTATAACATCAATCAGATGTTACATAATACATATATACATAATAAAACATACTCAATGTCTTTGCTTTCATGGCATGAGTAACTTCACATGCCATTTACCTAAAACAAAGTTATAGCTGTGCTCTCAATTCACACACAAATACCTACTCCTTCTAACTGAAGCCATGCATAAGAACAGAAAAAACACCATCACTCCATTGTTAATGTTTTTAACAATATTCATGCAGAAAAGGAAGAGTAGGAAACCTGAAACTGAGTATGGAAAGAAATGCATATCCATATCTGTCATTTTAAAGTTAATGAGATTCATTTAAAAGACAATTTAGGCAGAACTAAGTAGTAGACACACCTACTTCATCCATAGGTTTGGGTGAGGATACAAAACAAACTTTGCTGAGTGTATATGGGTGGCACAAGTTAATAATTCATTATTTGGATTACAATAGCACCTGGAGATTTATTGTGCACAACACTGCACAAATGCATGGTGAAATTCAGTTCCTGCCTGGAAGGGTGTATAATCCAAAGAGACAGGAGAGGTGATTCGACTTTCAGGAACGCAGCAGTGGAAAAAAAAGGAATTATTCAGAATTGGGACTGTAAACTCAAAGATCTATCAATTCCAACACATTATGTTTCCAGTGAATTTTCAGTCTCTTCTATATCTATTCAGGTGTCACAAACATCAGAAGGGAGCAAGCTGCGCTCATAACATTGTAGCTAAACTCCTTTTCCCCCCCAAAGTTACAAAAATAATATGAAATATAATTATTCCTTCCAAGCTAAGAATTATTAATATCTCAACTTCTTCCAAAATGCAATTCACACCACACAAGAGGCCCATTGAATATTTTAAGGAAACATAACCAATTCTTAATATTTCAGTTTCATATTAATTGCTGGAAAAAAAAATAAAACCTCATATTTAGGTTTTTAATTGTGTACTGATTTGCTTGTGTCCTCTGTTTTTGGGCTAGGATTTATTCCATTCCCACTCATCACTGAGGGCAGTGATCAGTTCATGTGGGTTGATCCCTCTCTACAATTCAGAACCTGCTGTCCTAGAGTCACAAATGTTCTTCCTCTGAACACATCTTTAAGCCTGTTTTCACATTTGATGAGCATCCTCCTCTTCTGGGACCCTGTCTGGCCAAGATCAACACAATGAGCAAAAGAACATGGAAGGAGGCAGAGGAAATTCAGATTTCAGTGAACTGAGTGACTCTGGGCTTTTGGGGTTTTGTTATCCTTTTTGGTTATCCACTTGGGAAAAGTGAGGCAGTACCCCCTCTTTATCCTCCCTAAGAGTACGTACTGTAAAGTAAGATAATCTGGACCTGATTCTGCCTCCGAGCTGGCACAGTGAATTGCAAATGAATTTCAAGTAGCCAGCAAATTATCATCTTTCAATTATTACTTTAACACATTTGCACCAGACTGCAAATGAGTATTTCCTATGAAAATTGTATCTGAGTTACACCATCTCTTTCTATTGAGCTATGGAGGGCATTTCCAGACAGGAAAAACTGAAGCAGGGAGAAGTTGGCAAAGGAAACACCTGAGTAAGGCATAAAGGCAAACCAAAACAAGTAGTGAATCATAATAAAAAAACCCCTTTTTCTGTCATTTTGGCCTTTGCGTTTTATTCTGTGCTTCATTGTTCCTTTTTTGGTTTTTGTTTTGTTTTTTTCTTTTTTTGGTTGTTGTTTTTCTGTTTGTTTGTTTCTTTGTTTTTGTTTTGTTTTGGTTTGGTTAGCTGTCCTAGTTTAAAGTCATGTTATCAGCTCTTAGTTATTACAATCCTGAGCAGTTACTTAGGTACATTATATTTCAGGGGGAAATTTTTCTCACTTCCTTATGTTTGTTTTTTGCATGACAGTAAAATGCAATACCCTCTCAATGCTGCAATAATTGGTTGCTTTCCCCACCCTTTTATTCTGTGTTCTGTTTCTCTTGGCTAGCTGCCAAACATTCCTATAATCAAGACTGCCTATAACTGTATAAACCCAAACCCATTAAATTTTAGCTTCCTGTGAGTAAAAAGAGTTGTTTCAGATTGATTGCAAGCTCAGGACAAGACTGGTAAAATTCCAGAGAGAGGTCTTGAGCACCTGTATCGACTCTGACTTGTTTTTAGTAGACTATGTGCAATCTTTGACAGATCAAACAAACTGCAATACTGCAGGTGTACTGGTTGTTTTTCTTAATTTAGGTCTATCCTCTAGGTCTTATGACAACTTTTGAACACTGCTTTCTTTAACACCAATATCACTGAGGTTGGAGGAGTGACTAAAAATGTTTTGATAAGAAGAAAGTAGAGCAGAAGAGAAAAAGGAAGGGACTCTAATGGGAATCAGTGATCTCAAAATTTAGTTTTATTTATTTCTTGGAAACTTAGAAATAAAGTTAGTATTTTGCAAAATGCTTAGGAATGCATTGTCTGTCAAAACAATGAATTCTAATATTTGAAGTAATGATAGAAAGTGACATTCATTAAAAAAATCCAAAGCATGACCACTCCAGAAATTTTATAAGATTTTTTTTTATCCTCAGAATATTTTTTTCCTCTTGCTTTCATTCAAAAAAAGTCAACATAAGTGAATATATTTCTCCTCAGCATACTTGGCAAAGGATGAGGAAGGCACCTTCATCATCATTTCCTATTTTAATTTTGGTCTACACTCAATATTACTGCTACTACTTCTACTCCTGCTACTACTGCTCTTAACTGAACATATTTTGTCTGACCTTTTCTTGCATATTTAGTGAGAACTTTTACTCTGTTTAATAATTTTGGAAAGATAATGTGACTTTTGCAGAACATACTAAAAAGTCTGTCTTGAAAAGCAGACAAAAGTAAGATCTTGAGACATACAAACCTGTCTACTTCAGTTTAGCCTTAGTATAAAACAAATAAAATATGTACTCCAACTGTGAGTGCCTAGGCAATAATAATAATGTGACACTGAATTAAAAAATAAAAAAACAAAAACAAACAAAAAACCCCCTAACAAATTATAAAAAACAGAATCATTAAGTTAAATTAACTCAATTTCCTCTTTAACATGACAATCAGCTTAGAGGGTTGCTGAAGAGAAGACTGCAAAAACTTTAATTTAGAGATACTTCTTGTATTGTATGCAATGTCATTTCCATATATGGCCCAGAGAGGGTAGATACCATAATAATGGTACTAAACTGGTGGAACCACCCCCCGCAAATTTGCACAAATATTTCAAATCTTTCATTTGACAAACTGGTTTGCTAAAGAGAACAGAGTCTGTCATAGGTCCAGGGTCGTTATTTAATATTTTCATTAATGATTTAAATGATAGAATAAAAACAACAGTGAGTTCATTAGATTTGTAGACACAGTAAAATTGAATAGATTTTGCACGTATTGGAATGTGGAAGGACCTTCAGCCCAGCACACTGCTAGAGAAAAGGTGTGGGAGAGAAATATTCGCATAGGAAAGGGCATTGACTTCGGGTGAATGGGAAAAGAGAAAAGGTGTTTGGATCAGAATCTAAAACCAGCTGCATATTTTTTTTCCTCAAACATTTAATGAACTTTTCCAACTGTGAATGAAATCTGAGGTGTTTTGAAAGCTAGGTTTGAATCTGTATTTTTCAGTTTAAGTCTTTTATCTATTTTGAAGGGATGTTCTGTGATATACTGAAGTGGGAGCTGGCTCCTTGACATTGTGAAATGAAAAACACAAATGTTTAAAAATCAGATTTAAAACAGATTAAAAATAAACCTCTGTCACTAGAAAACTGAAAAGAGATAAAATCATGGACTATGCAGGATATTATGTTCATTTTATCGCTGTAGTGCTAAGGAGTTTAACATGATGATGTCTCACTGTGGGAGGAAATAGTATCTCTGTAATTCTCAGAAATTGTCTGTCATTGTTTTGGATCTTTAGCACTGAAACAGTGACTGTTAAGGTAAGATTGGGAATAGTCTATTCTGAAACTATTCATTTTACAGGAAAGCGGACAGATTTGCATAGTCTTAACTCAGTGAAAATTTAATTTGCAGGGTCTGTTCTTGAAAACATTAGTAAAACAAACTGACATTCAGGTCATCTCACAACATCTCAAAGTGTATCACATTGTCATGTGTCACACATCTTCTTTTAATAATGTTGCAATGTATTATATTTTTATGAGGACCTGAGTTTGTGTATATCTTTAAAATCTTTTAATATCTTTTATTTTATAAAATGCTGTGCCACATGACAGAAATCATGTATAACTCCATGAAACTGCATGAAGCTTACAGTATACCAAAAGGTTGGAGAAATATGGTTGTATAAGTGTGTCATTGCAACTTTCAGACTATTTCATCACAATCTATCTGTAGGTTCAAAGGATTTTAAACCTCAGAGGGAAAATCTGTTTGAAGTAACAGATATTTTCTAGGGGTTTTTTTTAGTTACAACCCTTAGAAGACAGATAATATATCAAGCTTTCACCTAAACCCATAAAGGTTCATACACAAAATTAATTTCAAAGGCATCATATGGTCATGTCCCTTATGTAGTGCAGCATATGATGGTCTCTTAGAAATACAACAAATAAACAAAAAACCTCACAACATAGAGCCAAGTTTCATATGCCCTTGCAAACAGCTCATTATTTAACTCTCCAACTCACTAGTTGAAATGTTATTAAAATTTTTGAAGTTACGATAAAAGTGGTTGGAGCTTTGGAATGTCCTTCATATCCTTCATAGAAAATGACACTGTGAAGATTATAAATTTAATCTGCATTATGCATTTAAGAACTTTATTTTGAACAGATAAAACCCCAGCATGAGGCAGGAGTAGGGAAAAGAATATGAGTAAGCCAGATTTTCCACTGTATCTTTAACACAAGAAAAGGGAACAGGCAAAAAATTTGGAGGCTTTTTCCAAAAACATCCCAAGGATTCTTACTGTATAGCAAAGACTAAAGGAATTTGGTTAATGTGAAACCTGATGTTCTGAGTTTGAAGATTCAGACTATTAATTCATGAAGTACAATCCCCAGGGTGTGATTATTCCCTTAAATGGATGCCTTGTGTGTTCTTGAAGCATTTGGTACTGGCACAGAACAGATATCTGACAATGTATTCTTTGAAGGACTTGTGCCACCTATGTATTCATTTCACAACTCTTCAGCCAAAGAGGTACAAACACAAGCAACAAGGTTCACAACAAGAAAGTTTACCAGGAATGCATGAGTTTATACAAAAAAGTTCACGTAGGTTTTGTTAACATCCTGGTGATTTATCCTAAACTGTAGTAGGAATATTGTAATACCAGAACAGGCTTTAAAATCTGAGTATATTTAACACTTCAAAGAGGAAATATCAAGAAGATGTGATTTTCGCACTACATCCTCCTAATTCTAGACCACTTGTATTTAAACCTCCTTCCACGTAAATCAAAGAAATCCCCAGGGGCTCCAACTTGTAACAATCAGTCTAAGGAAAAGGATGGTGTTATTCCTCCCTGGAGAGGTATTTAGCATGGATGAACCCTAAAAATATCACAGTCAATCATTGCTCTTCAATTCTGACAAAAATATTATTTTGCAATGCCTCCTGAGAGATGCAAATAAAAGATTTTGGCAGAAATTAGTGTTTCCAAAAGTGTGGGCATTCCTCAGAGTACAAAGTTAATATAATTGATTATCACAGCAACAGAGTAACTCTCTTTGTCTATTCACCTTCTCCCAGCTCCTAAGCATCATTTTTAGCTGAGATGCCAAATGCTACCATCCTGCAGGAGGCAAATTTTCCCCCAAGTGCATGGGGATAATTAAGTGTAAGAGAGTCCCTGCCCTACCAGAAGTAGGCTATGTGGATGGGTGGGTTACTGTTAATTTGGGCAGCTTTAAGATAAAAAAAATTATGTATGTTCGTGCTGAAAGTGCCATAACCTTTCAGAACAGCGTACTGCAGTGTGACATGTGCATCCAGATGTGAACAATAAAAATAGACTGAACCTTTTTTATTTTTTTTCCTTGAAAATCTGATGTTCTGAAAGCTATGATTAAAGAAATACAGTTGTCAGAAGCAAGAAGCTCTAATAATAATAATGGCAAAGAAAAAAGCAGTTTAGAAAATTTACCAGGAAAAGCCAGCTCTACAAATAGCTTTTCTGTGTGTAGCAAAACAGTGTGGTGTACAAATTTTGATCCGGTAAACTTTTATTTGCACTGTAATTACGACAGAAAGAGTACCAAAATGCTGGGCACCCCAGCATTTTAGACTGATGCACATAAACCTGTTACTCCACCATCATTTTTCTATACTAGTTTTAGTACTACTTTGCTGGTTTTTTTATTCTTACCATACAGGCTGGACTGTACTAATACAACTTTTACCATCACTTATGGTCAGTCACCTTTATTAGTTGGATGGATACCTTACTGAAAGGTATCTCGACAAGAAATAGGTCTGCAAAAGTGAAGTTTAATGAGATTAGCTGGAGTGATTATTTTTAACTGGCCAAATACCACTCACATTGCATGAGTTTTATGCAGAGTAGCTGACCAGGCTGGGACGGGAGTGGTGCAGATGCACAGAGGAGGTGTGTGCATGGGAGCACGTGCAGGCACACCCAGAACTGTGTTGACAGCCCTGGACATCTGCTTCTCTTTATCAACCATCCAATTCCTCCCATTAGACACACTAATGAATCCTCATTCTCTGACCAGCCTCTATTTCTTTTACTCACAAAGAGATTTTTTGATTTTAATAGTGACTTATGAATCATGACTACAACACAGAATGAATGCAAAGGATTTCTCTCAGTCATGGCTAGCAAACAAAAAATTCAACAGGATGTTTAGACTGTCTGTAACAAACCTAGGATGTAACTGGTAAAATAAGAGCTCATTTGCATGGTGGCATTTTCCTCCCAATAAGCATTGATGTCAAGGGAGTCTGATTCTATTCTGAGCCTCCAGGGTAGAGCTTAAGCAGGGTTAACAATACCTTCAGTTTTAGTCCTTCAGGCTGGAGTATATTGGAAGTGATACTGCATTATGAATGTTAATGAAAAATTACATTTCCTTGAGTCCCTGACCATGCCTATCATTTTTATACCTTGCATTTATGTCACCAGAAGTCTGGCTTGGGTTTCTTTTTCACTAAAAAGTCTGCTGTCTAAGTTATGGAAACAAATTGATACACTCTGATCTGTCTATGATAAGAATATGATTACATTAGGAAAATAATTTAAATATTATCTGTATATATAGGAAGTGACAACTATTGGAAGATAAGGAGAAAAGATGATTTACTGAATGCTGCTTAGAATATGTTCCAGCTAAGGTGATGGAGAGTGGAAACCTTTGTTGATATTTGAGGTGAATAGAGAGACTATGTCCGAGAATTTACAAAAATCTAAATCGGGCCTATGATGTTTTGGAAAGCTTGAAAATACCTCTTTTTGCACTGCAATAAAATATCAGTATTTTCTTACAGTGAGCAAAAGATTTCTGTGTGGTTGCTTCACTAGATAATCTGCATAAGTGCATGAGTGTAAAATGATATTTCATTTTATTCAGTAATGCTCTAAAGTTAGATCCTAAATAGTCTAAGTACAATGTGAATGTTGGCTATTTCTGATTAAATGTGTATTCTCTCTGAAACTACGAATTAGTGTTAATATAAAGTCCACCACGAATGTATGTCTCCTGACAGACCTGTAAAAACTCTGCTGGAGTTAGTGTAAAGCCACTTTAGGTATCAGCAGGGACTGTTTATGTTTGGACATCTGTAGACTTGCATGTATGACTTCATCAGTTTTCAAGAGCTAACAGTCTGAATGATTTTTTGTCATTTTGATCATAAAGGATATAAACAGATCTATTAACATTCTCAGATGTGGAGATGGCTGACTTCTTCAGCTTGAGTTTAATAATTTGTTTGTTTGTTTGTTTGTTTTTTTAAGTAGCAATTAGAATTTCATCTTATTGAAGCCTGTTCACCTGAAATAAAGTTCAAAGGATTTCTCAGCAGCATTCCTTCCTAAACAGTAGCTAAAATGAGCAGGTGAGGGTCTTTAGCCTGAAAAATCCAGGAGCTCAGACAAACTCTCCTAAATGTTACCTTCCTACTGAGAAATCTATGGCCTAATAATGGGACTGAAAGTGTACTATACTTCTGTAAACAGACCTGGGCTCTTCAGAGGTAGAGGAAAACCTTCACAGCTTCCATAGATACCAAATGTAGCTCACTTGCTTGAATATGGTTTCATGTGAATATGTGACAATATTCATATTTGGAATTTCTTCCATCCATAAATATACAACATTATGAGACAAAAGTAAATAACTAGTATTAATATCCTTCTTATAAAGATCAACTTCACGTGAGGTTTTTTTTTGAGGTTTCTCTTGAGATCTTTCCAAAATTTGGTTAATAGGACTCATCTTTATCCCTCTCATTAACTGTGTGTACCATGGTATCCATCATGCTACAGTTAAAGTTCTCTGAGATGGGAATTTCAGGAATACCTTTTAAAATAAAATACTCTGCAACAGCAAAATAGAATTTACTTTCCTTAGAAAAAAATAATTGAAGCTAGAAGATAGTAATGCCATGTCTTCAAGGAAGACAAGCCAAAATTTAGAACACGACCTAATTTTAAACATGGAAAATGGCTTGTTGCATTCATCCCACAGAGAATATCAGCTGAAGTCAATTGCACACCAGACAGATAAGATGGCTTAACTAAACTGTTTTTAGTGGTTTCCATACAAGTCTAAGCTAACTCATATTATTAACCTTTCATTGATAAAAGAAACCAGTTTAAAGCGGACAACATCTTCTAATGATGGGCCTAAAAGCTGGAATTTAACACAAGAAAAGACATTTTATTTTATCCTGTAAAGCATTCAGTTCAGCTAAAGCTAAGGAGTTATTAAAAACACATAGTATTAATAAATATATCCTAATTTAAAATATCATAAACCTAAAGATGTCTCTAGAGACTGTGTGCATATACATCAGGAAAAACATAATCAGAAAAAACCCAGAACTGCTGTCTTCCATAAAGGCGGAGTGATAATATGGTTGGACAAGGTCACCAAATCTGTGAAGAACAATTTCCCCTACATGCAGCCTGCCTGGATGTCACGAATCCACCTCTTTTTCCATGTGCCTTAGCATAGTTTCCAGAAGGATTGAGGTTAATTGTCATATCATTAAGTGAATTGTTGATGTCAACTTATATTTATATTTTACACATGAATTTTCTAGGAGAAGAACAAGGCATTGTCATGCTTTTAGCATTAACTATACAAACATGGAAGTCAAACAGGATCTCTATGATACAAAAGTTCTCTGATAATCCCAAGGGATCACAGTGTGAGGCCTCCAAGTGTACTTAAGATTCAGCCTAGGAGTACTTTCCTTCCATTAAGTAGGCCAAGTTGGGTAACTATGCAAAAACTTATTCTTCTCTACTTCAGGAGCCAAGGCAGTGCTCAATATTCATAAAGCTGACACAACCTGGCTTAGTGACAAGCATCTACTTCTAGCTAGGGCTTTTGGGAATTAACTTTATTAAAATAATTTTTTCAACCATCACTTATATCCTATTGATTTGTAATGAAATATCCATCTGTTTTCATAAACAGAACATGATCCATACCCCATGCACCTTTCTTCAGGAATCTCCAATATCTCCTATGTATGGGTATTTCAGTGAGAGTTAAGTCTAATTGAATGATAATTTGCCATAGCATTACAAATTGTGGTTTAACTAGAATTATGTGGAACTTTATATAAAACCCAATCAGACAGTAAAACAGATTTTTAGCCTTAAACTAGAGGTCATCCTTCCACTGAATTTTAATGAGGTGTTCTGAATCCCTCAGAGGATAGAAATGTCTTTAACCCTTGTATTGCAAACAGGGACTTGCAAATGACAGTGTTTCAAAATTCCCTAATAAAATGATATCATGGTGACATCACAAATCAATGTGATCTGATGCCAATTAACCCAATTTATCATAATGAACAAGATAACAACTTTCCAATGATCTTTCATAGAAAGGAAAAAAAGAGGATCTTTCCATACTGCACCACCAGGGCACAAAAATGCCTGTAATATTGATTTTAAAAGCCCAAATCTGGGTGTCATTGCCTCTAGAGGGTTTTGGCAGGGAAGTTGTAAGAAGAACACACAGATGTGGCACTGAGCAGCAACCCTTGATTTTAGACTTAATTCTTGGGGTTTTATTTTTCCTGCGGACCTGATGAAAGGGTGAAATATACTGTGCATCTGAGTTGAAAATTATGGAATACATCTGAGATGAAACTAAACTGCCTTCATGTAAATTATGTTTATTTACAAGGATAAACTTATATGTGGATTTATAATGAGTTCTGTAAGGCTTTTGAGGTGAAAATTTCTCTGTGTGAGGACCAACCTGAAGGTCAGAGGAGACCTCCTGTGTTCCAGTTTACATCTCTTGCACTTGGTCTTGTCACAAGCACAACAGAGGAGAGCCTGGATGCATATCTTCCCACTCCCTTCATGTGTTTATATATATTGAGGAGATTCCCCCAAGCTTTCTCTTCTCCAGGTTGAGAGGTCCCAGCCCTCACAGCCTTTCCTCACATGGAAGATGTTTTTCAGTTCCTTTATCATCTCAGTGGTCCTTCATTGGATGCTCTCAACACGTCTGTGTTTTTCTTGTACTGGGGAGCCCAGAACTGGACACATTTCTCCAAGTGTGGCCTCATCAGTGCTGAGTTCAGAGGAAAGATCACCTCCCTCCACTTGCTGGCAGCAGTTCCAATGCAGCACATGATGCCATCAGCCTCCTCTGACACAAAGGCACATCTAAGGCTGCGTGACGTGAGGTATCAGGTGATTGCAATACTCAAGACAGTTGCTCTTGTTAGCATGAATAACTTCCTCAAATGTTAAAACTCATGGCAAAAATATCTAGTTTAAATCTTAGACCTTAATGGAGTAGAGAGAGGCAAAGCAATGCCTCTCTGAATAATAACAAGTATCTGCACCACTCCTGCTTTAAATTTATTCAAATCAGCTTTTAAGGTCCTGGGTTGGGTTGTATTTGGTTTTGTCAGAATCATTAGTAGACAAATGCAGACCATTACAGGAAAGGGACTATTCTGTCTCTGTGCTCTGCATGTCAGAGCTGTGGAATGCTTTTCTCTTTTTTAGCCTGCAGACCTTTCTTGTGTTTGAATAGATAAATGTAAATTGGAGATTGAGCAAATAGTGTTAGATATTTTAATGCAGGCAGATATGGTTGCTGCTGGATAAGAGCTTATGCTTCTATTATGTTCTAAATTTGAATAACTTGGTACAGCAAAATTCCTTTAGAGTTTTTAGTAAAAATAAAATCAGGAGAAAACTTGAGCAACTCCGAGCTTATGACCATTTGTTGTGAAACTAAAATTAAGTCCGCAGAGAATTCCTTTTATATTATTTTTTGAAACATGCAAATTTATTATATTGCCCTTTTGGTGTCCTGAGTACTGGAAGGAAGACCTGCCCAGTGGTACTCCATGCTCTGAAAAGATTTATGTACCTTCTGAACTTTAAGTGTATGAAAACACCCTCCTACATTCTTGAAGATTAACAAACAAATTGTACGTCATACTCAGATAGCTGAGCTAGACCTGTGCAATGCACCTCAGGTGCATACACTGGTGCAAGCACACTGGGAAGCTCATAATGAGCTAATTTATCTGATTTCTTATCCCAGCTAAGCTCAACACTCCTTAGACTACATTACTTTTATTGCTTAAAACCAGCTCAAGTATGGCTGGCTCAGGCATCTTTTTGACAGACAAGTGTATGGTATAGACATGGTATTTTAGCAGCTTTTGGAGGTATTTCATTGAAAATTCATCGTTAGATGAGGTTTTGATTAGGCAGCTGTTTCATGGACCCTCCTCTAAGGCATTTGCAGTGGTAGCAGTGCTTCCCAGTGTTTCTCTGCTGGTGGTGGGATACTGCACACAACAATATCATACTGACTCTCTGCTCCCCAGGAGGTGATTCCTGGGGCTGGGATGCTCCTGCTTCATGTCTTCCCCAACCCCTGCTCCTCACTGGGGTGATGGCACCAGCCCTGCCCATGGGGTCTAGCCCTGACCTCCTGATGGGAAACCTCACTGTCCCCAGTTTCTGCTCCACAGGGATGTCACTGTGCCATCCAGTTTTAAGGGGTTCTTTTTGTTGTTGTTATTTGTTTGTTTGTTTGCTTTTGTTTTTTTTTATTTTTTTTTTTTACTTTAAATTGCACTTTGCAAGTTTTGCAGAAATGGTAGTTTTAGTAAAAAACCCAGCCTTTCAAGTTTCAAGGTTCCAAAATGATTCTCACTAGTGTATAAATATTGTCTTTGCTTAACACTGATTTTGGTTTATGCATTTAATGTCCTTTCTGCATTTTTCAGGGACTTTTAGCCCTCCGTATTAAGTATCCATTTTATCTGTGCTGCCCATAGAAAATCTGAAATATAATAAACTGATTGACAAAATGAATTGAAGAATATGTATATGCTCCCATGAGCAAAAATTTTACTTTTTTTGAGCACAGAATCAAAATCTAATTTGAATATTCTAACTAATGTTCTGGAAAATTACAAGAGCAGCAGAATAATGTATATAATGTAGGAAACTCTGGACAGGCCCTAAAAATAACAGGAGGAGAATTATACCTTGTTCTTAATGACTGACTGCTCAAAGCAAGATGTTTAAAAATTACTCTACTATTAACAGTCTGTATAAAGATCTTTTAATGAGGTGAGGCAAAAAAAATTTTCAGGTTATGTTTCTTTGTTGATAAGAACAAAAGCCAGATTGCCATGGTATAAGGTTTTTTTTGTTTTGTTTTGTTTTTGTTTGTTTGTTTGGGGTTTTTTTGTTTTTTTTTTTTGTTTGTTTGTTAGTTATTTTGGGGGATGATTTGTTTTTGTTCTTTTTTTTTAATCAATTCTGGCCTAAAACTTAATTTGTTTAATTCAATAGCTATATGACTTTAATTGTAGAGACGCTGATTCTATGTATGGAGATTTCTATTACTTTTTTTCTTTTAAAAATCTATTTAATTGCAGAAAATACATGTACATACTGAGAAAAGTATTCTTCTTTTCACAGACAGGGGTTCAAAAGTATGTAAAACCCTCAACCTGCACTTACTTAAGTAAATACTTGGTTTACTGTAGTGAAAATAAGAGGGGAATCAAGTCCATTTATCCGATGAATTACAGTACTGTAATAACATAATGCTACTTAGTATATGTGCTGAAGAACACCATTTATTTACCACCTGCTATCAGAGGTTTTTTTTGGTCTCCCTTTACTGTACATATGAGACAGTCCATAGACTCTTCTTGTTTTGTATTTATTGTAATGCATATAAAACTTTACTAAATTTTTATGAGCACACTTTACCAAGTTTTTTTAATGGGTATTGTAATGAATACTAAACAAGTAGGAACAAGCCGGAATTACAGACTTTGTGGGAATTAAGACACTAAACCTACCTTTCACAAATATCCCATGGGTAGAATTTCTAAAAGCAGTTCTTGGAATAAGGTACCCAGCTGCTATTGATTTTTCATTAGACATGTAATGGATGTAGTGCTGTAGAATATTGTTTCTGTCTTTTATTAAAAAATAAATCTGACTACAGTGCAGCACAGTGACTTTCTCAACTTAGGTCCATGCAAAAGTATTTGTTGAAAAGAAATCACAGCAAATGTTCTTCAAAAGGAAAAAAAACCCAAACAAACAAAAAACAAATGAAAGCACACCATTTGCATCCCTACTTTTCACATAGTGTTTTTGTTAATGGTTTAAATACATATTATGTTCTTCAGTGGTCCAAACTAAGAACTATTTAGGAGCTATTGGAATGGTGACAAGTATATTTAGGAGTCATTGGCATGGTGACAAATTCATGAAGAATTTACAACTTTCCAAGATGATTTCTGATTTTCAAGAGAAAACAATGTCATGGAGTTAGGTTTGTTCTTAGTGTCGTTTTTCAGCTTCCATGTTTGACAAGATTCTGTATTTTAAGCAGCGCATATATGTCTGCTCAGAAAAAAAATTTGAAAAGCCTCAAAAAACATAGGTGAAAGAACACTCAAAATAAAGAAAAACCCTCTAAGAGTGCATCATGGATGTAATCTAAAATATAACAATTTGCAGACTCTCCAGGACTGCACCTAAGACCTGCAATCACTTGTGCAGATAGATATATTAGAACCAGTTTGCAATTTCAAGCATAATTTCTCTAACACAGACATTCAGCTTGACGCAGAAAATCAGTAAAAGTACATTGGAAGTTTTCTGTGTACTCTCTGGTGACAGATGTCCTGCCAGCACCTCTCGAGCAAGAGGACTAAAAACTAGCTCAGGTAGATTCTGCATCCAGGAGCAATGCCAGCCTCTCTAATATGCTTTCCCTGGCTTTTCTTATCCACAGACTCAGTGACCTCTGATCCCAAGATTTTATGTAGACCCAAATCATTAACTATCCTGTTGTGTAGCTGTTTTGCACTACAGAAAGATCGAAAGGCTCAGACAAAGAAGAGGTATTTAATCCACATAATAACCTTTGTAATTCTCCCAGTGTGGTTTCTGCCCGGCGTTATTAATTATTACTAAGGACAGATGTGCCCTGAATGGTTAAGTAAGGATAAACCTTATGTGTTTGCCATTTCATATCTCCTAATTCCTAAAAACAGTTTTTAATTTAAAGCATAGAAGAAGAAATTGTATAGCACATTATGACCAGGCTTACCTATACCAGCCACTTGTGCCCAAACAAGTCAGAAGCTATCACAGGAAAAGGCATGAGAAGGGTTAGAATCAATAATCAACCAAATATGAGTTCCTGTCTTGATCATGGCAACACAGGGAGCATGTCAGAATTAATTACTGCACTTTAAATTTTCACTTTAGCATGCTGTGCACAAATAAACATGTCAAGGTTCCTGAGGCTGTGTCATTCTTGTGTTCTTGCTGTTTTCTATGTAGAAACATGGACAAGGGGAAGTCACAGTGCTCTGTGCTGCTTCTGCCAGGAAGAGGAGCCCCTCCTCCAAGTGGCTCAGCTCCTCAGATGCAACTTGAGCAGTAGGTCCTCCCATCTCACATCACCCACAGTAACTTTTTTGAGTTACAGAGCTCTCTCACTGAGACAAAAAAACCCAGATATTTGAGAGATTTGCCCAATTTCTGAAATTACATGAGGCATAAATTCCATATAAACCTAGGAGCTTGGTGGCATGCATTTGGAGAAAGCTTTCCACACTCAGGCCAAGGGTGGATTACTGTTCTGCTTGTCTTTTCAGACTGGAAGCAAAGAACATTGCTGCCTTTCTGCAGACTTAAAGTCAATTTGTCAGTTCTCATTGCTGATTTCCAGCTCCACATGAGGAATGAAGAGACTGAGACAAATCAAGCCAGATTTATGAGTAAAACTTACAGGTATGGTTCAGGGGTGAAATTTTGAATAACATCTCTATGCTAGCAAAAAAACCTTCCCAAGAAAAAACTGGATGAAAACCTTTTACTTCCCTCCTCCACAATAGAACTGCATCCATAATAGAGTTCTTGCCAGTATTAGCTGTACTGAGAGATATATCTATTCCAGTAAACCTTTTACTAGTGTGGGCTAGACATCAATTTCACTCTGCTGAAGCTCAGGAAATCAATGACCACCTGCAAAGACAGGCCCTGGAAATAATCACTGAGAATTATATTAAATCCTCCTGGAGTTATGAGATTATGGAAGAAGCTCAGTCTACATTAAAATATGCATATACTCCAGCTCTTGTGGTTGCAGAAAGATGGCAAAAAGTACGTGGCTAGCAAAAGGAAAAGAGCAGACCTTAAAATGTTATGAAAAAGCAAGCTTGAAGGTTGGTTCTGTGTTCAACACTTTCTGTTACCTTAGTGAGAGACTAACACAATGTTTCAAATGAGGTTATGAGGCTAGGACATAACCATGACCCTGACTCTCAGTTCCGAAACCTGATCTGGCATACAGATATCACTGAACTCAACCATTGCCAGTTGTCTCTTTTACTTCTCCAAAACTGACATTTTTTCAGAGAGAAAAAGTATCATTATACAAAAATGATACATATATACCTGCATAAGTGTGTCTCTCTGTCTGAGACAGGTGAGCAGCAGCAGGTGGTGATTCATGTACCCAGATGCAACTGGCAGTGAGAATGAAGATCTATTCCCAGCACATATATGCACACAAAGCAAGCACATACACTCTATACATTCATGTGCACAATTGTCTTCATGCAGACAGATAGATAGATATATAGATAGACAAAGAGATGTAATAATAAAATCAAAGCATTGTTTAGATCAGAAAAGAGCTTTAAGATCATTGAGTCAAATATTTATCCACCACTGCCAAGTCCACCAATATACCATGTCCTGAAATGCCACATCCAAGTGTCTTTTAAATCTCTCCAGAGATGGAGTCTACTCCACTGCCCTGTGTAACCTGTTCTGATATTTGACAAACCTTTTGGTGAAAGAAAAAAACAAAAAACCTCCCAATATCCAATTTAATGTTCTCCTGGTGCAATTTGAGGCTGTTTCCTATAGGCACATATGGACATCATATACACATATAAAAATATACACAAATGTGGCCAGGTACACAGACCAGAGACACGCACTCCCAGCACACATCAAAACAAGATGAAACCAACAGCCTCATCCTGCTTCCTTCTCTGGCTGGGCAGAATGGAAGTCCACTGCTGAAAACATACACATATGTACCATAGGTAAGAGGATCCCTGAGGATCTGCCTTTAGTTCCTCCCCTAAATCATGCATAATAAGAATGACGTAGAACTGTTTTTTTCTGAATTCTATAAAAAGTCCCACCCATAGGCAGCAGCCTTCATAATCCAAAAGATCTGTGATGATGGTTTTTGTGTTCTGGCACTGGGGTAAATAGCTCTGCTGGGACTACCCTAGTCAGAGCCCAGACAGGGTGGTTGTTCCTTGGGAGTCTCTAATTTGGGTTCCTAACTGCCATTATACATTTTGTGCTCCTCTGGGCTTGTGCAGATGGGTATTTGAGGGGCTAATGGCCACCGTGGTAGGTCTGGAAGTAGCCTGGCAGAGCACAACTGGGATCACCCTCCTGCCATTATCTCTCTGAAGTCATCTGTGGTGATGTATATGAGCTTTATCACATAGCTTAACATGATGTATATAGCACATAAGAATACGCTGTATTTAGATTGGAAGAGAAATTATCAAAACAGACCTTGATTACAATTGTAATTTCTCTTGTCACACATGGCCTCCCATGCTTCTAGTCAAAACCCCATGATTTTAATTCACTGTGGTACTTTTATGCACTTGGATTTAGCATATTTTGAAAGAAAGATAATTTAGAGATAATTTTAAGTATCTAGAGAGTGCAAAAATAGCCAGTTATGAAGGTAATGAGTATAACAGAAAGTAATGAGGAGTTCTGAGAGACTAGTGTAGGGCACAGGGCTTGATCTTTGCCCTTCTCATAAGTGTGAGAGAAGGTTGGAGTACCTGAACCTTGAGACAGCTTCAATACTGAACCAGCATTTTAGGGTGAATTTCATTACAAACCTGCAACACTAATGAATCACCAAAATAGTAGCACCACCCTCTGCCCAGTGAATATTTAAGAAATTTTCTGACAAATTACAAATTCTAGTCATGGTATGTACAAACAAAATTGTGTCATATTTGAAGCTTCTTCCAGACTGTGCATACAGTCTGTTTACAGCATCTTATCTTTTTCTCATGAACATGATGCAATGGCAAAAGATTGAGCTTAGTGACATGCTAAATTACACTTACTGGACAATAATTATACTACTGGGATTTTCGAAGGAAAAGGGAACCAATTTTTTTTTAACTTTTTGTACATGACTGGTATTGGTAGAATGGAAAATTTCTAGGCACAAAAGATAGATACTAAGGCTTTGAAGATGGGGGGGAGTATAAACTAGGGAAACTTCACAAAGACATACAAGTGTTGTGTAGGAGTGAAAAATAATTATGAACAGACTAAAAGCAAGATGATATCCATAGAAGTTTTGATTCCTGCCCAACAAGGCAGATGAAACTGTAGAAGGAAATTATATGCAGGGTTTATTGTTATTTGTTTTTATATGCTTTTTGAAATAATGGCAGTGATTTCAAAATCTGGGGAGAATTGTTGGTAAAGAAAGGGTAATTTTTGTTATCACATCCTGAATATGCTGATTTTTTTCATGGTAAGGCAAATAATCACCCCCTAAAGGAATCAACTATTCCCAGCTTTCAGTGCATTCACACTGAACACGTGTGCTTTGGCAAGAATAATAGGTAATTTAAAGCTCACCAAGTCTGGCTGGACAGAATGTAGGGCAAATATAGTAAATAAATACGTGCACAAGAATCAGTGCAATAGCATCTCGCACTTTGTGATTTTTATGCTTCTATTGCTTTCCTTTTCTGGGCAAGAGGTAAAATGTGTGGATTTCCTGAAGCATCCTTACCTTTCTGCTGGGGAAACTCAGAGCTGGCTGTGCCTGCAGGTCTCCTGTGTCCCTGCTCTGGCACGGGCCCTGGCTATGTCACTGATACCATCCCAGCCCTGCTCAGGCACTGGGAAGTGATGATGCTTCCTCTGCTGTGGTGCTCCCCACTCTCAGCTCTGACTCCTTCCTGAGGCACACCTGCCTTTCTGCTTCCCAAGAACAAGCTCTTTCCTGGTAGGCTTATATAAGAAAACTAAATAGGACAGGGCACACCATGAACACTGGCATTGAGCTGTCCAGAGTGTTCAACTCAGCCTGGTGCACATCACAGTTTCACTGACACAAGTTGCTGTATGATTGCAGACACCATTTGGTTGTGTGCATGAACCATGGATCGTTTCCATCAGCTTGTTTGGAGGGGCTCATTTTGGGAAGTAAGAGGGTGCTGGCCATGCATGTGTAATTCATTCAGGACCCATTGGCCTTGGCACAGATAGCGACTCCTAGCTTGGATTTTTTCCAAATATATTTACCTAGTCTCTATTGCCCACTGAGATATTAGGAAGAGATGGATTTCAGTGGCAACAATGACAAGCTTAATGGGAGACTTACATATGACATTTAGAAAATTTGGTTTAGGGTAACATTAATTAGGCAGTGGGTGACCTAAGATGTTTGTGGAAGCTGTATAAGTTGTGGATTTAGGAACCAAGTTTGTGAGAAGTTGTTATGATTTGACACTGGCCCAACTCCAGCAACCCATGATAGTCACTTGCTCACCTTCCCCTGCCACAGCTGTGTAGAGAAAAAAAAAAAAAATAAGCTTCATGAGGGAAATAAAGACTGAGAGAAAACACTTCATGGGTAAAACAGGCTCAACTTAAGGATGCAGAGCGAATTGATTTCTAACAGAGTTAGAGGAGGATAATGAGAAGTAAGCTAAGCCCTTCAAATACCATATATGTTCTCCCCAGCCCCCCCTCCTTCCCATCAACAGCGCAAGGAGACAGAGGATGGGGGTTTTGGTCAGTTTGTCACTGAGATTTTCTTCCACTGCTCCAGGAGAGGAGTCCTTCTCCTGCTGCACCATGGGGTCCTTCCCACGGGAGACAGTTCTCCATTAATTTCTCATGAGCAGCAGCCCTCCCAAAAGTGCTGCTACATGAGTCCTCCTCACGGGCACACAGCTCTCCCAAAACTGCTGTGGCATGGTGTTGGGGGTTGGTTCTTTCCCTTTTCCCTCTGTGGAATTTTCCCCATTGTCATGCTAAGATACCTGTTGAGTATGCCCTGGTGACAAGGGGGAGGGGAGAGAGGAGGGAAACCCCTCGATATCCAAGCATTCAGAAGAGCAGACAGAAGGCTCTGGCTCGCCCCATTTCCCCCGCGGAGTTGGGACGAGAAGGACGATCGGTGCCTCAGTCCCATCTTCCCATCCCAGCGCCGGGAGCCATCCTCACTGCTGTCAGACCCTGCCCGGCTGTCTTCTCGCTGTGAACTACCACCATCCAGCACTCTGCTGATCACCGGGACCGACACCGTGAGCGGAGAGCTCTCTCTCCATCTCTCTCTCCCCCTGGGACAGCGCTGCCATCACCCCCAGCCCTCCTGCGGCTCTGCGGGACCCGCCCGCCCCCAGCACCGGGAACTGCAGCTCAGGGAAAAGGTGCCTGCAGCCAAAAAACACTGGGACTGAGTTACTGTTCTGTTTGTGGGTAATTTCATAGCTGTTGTTGTTCTTGTTTGTTAGATATACTAGTAAAGAACTGTTATTCTTACCCCCATATCTTTGCCTGAGAGCTCCCGTAATTTCAAAATCATAATAATCTGTAGGAAGGAAGGATCACATTTTTCAGTTCAAAGGGAAGCTCCTGCTTTCCTTAGCAAACACCTGTCTTTCAAACTAGGACACATGGGTCTCTCTTTCTACAGGGTGCACTCCTCCAAGGACCAGCTGCTCCAGCCTGGAAGCTCCCATTGGATCACAGCCTCCTCCAGGCATCCACCTGCTCCGGCATGGGCACCTTCTCCATGGGCTGTGGGTGGATCTCTCAATTCCTGTGGATCCCCATGGGCTGTGGGTGGATCTCTGCATCCTCCATGGATCCCCATGGGCTGTGGGTGGATCTCTGCATCCCCCATGGATCCCCATGGGCTGTGGGTGGATCTCTGCATCCCCCAATGGATCCCCTCTGGCTGCAGGGGTACAGCTCCTTCACCATGGTCTCACCACAACCTGCAGAGGAATCTCAGTTCTGGTGCCTGCAGCACCTCCTGCCCCTCCTTCTGCACTGGCCCTGGTGCTTCCATGTTTTTTCCTTCACATGTTCTCACCTCCTCCTCTTCTCTGATTAGCAAGACCAACTGAGTCCCCACTTTTTTTTGATTTTATTAAATATGTCATCACAGAGGTGTTACCAGCTTCTCTCACTGGCCCATTTTTGGCCAGCAGCATGTCCATCCTCATAGCCATCCTCAGATTGGTTCTGCTGGACATGATGGAAGTTTTCAGCAGCTTCTCACAGAAGCCACCTCTGTGACCCCCCCGCTACCAAAAACCAGGCTGTGCAAAACCAATACAGAAGTATTGGAGTATCTATCCTACCTCAACAAGATACAGTACACTGGTACAGGCTGTCCAAAGAAGTTGTGGATGCCCCATCCCTGGGAGATGCTCAAGGCCAGAATGGAAGATGTCTCTGCCCATGGCAGAGTGGTTGGAACTACGTAATCTTTAAGGTCTCTTCCAAATGAACCCATTCTATGGTTCTTTCATTATATAACTGTTTAAATGCTTATCTTGTTAAGGATTATAACTTGTTTTGATACCCCTGTGAATAGGTAGGTGACATAGGGTACAGAATGAAAAATAAGGGAAGAAAGAGGAGGAAACATATAGAAAACAAAAAATATACTTGTGAGTGAAGGCAAAAAGAAAGGCGTCTTTGAGAAATAAGAAGCAGGCACAACTCAAGGACCAAATCATCATAGTCTTTTAAGAGAGGGAAACCCAGAATGTGGGAGGACAGGAATATTCGAGGACAGGAATATTCGTCAGCAAAAATCTAGGGATAGAAAACTGCTAACCTAAATGAATAAATTCATGCCAATAGCTGAGCATCATCTGTTTATTAAGGGTTAACAAAGAGCATTTAGCCAGCAGCGTTGCAGTAATTCTACTTAAAGCACTCACTTTTTCTTCTGTCTGTACTGTCGCTTGCTAAAAATTGCACAACTCTGTTCTCCAACACTATTATGAAAAAAGCAATCAACTCAATTGTCTGGGGTGTAATGATGCTGACTACCTCCTTCCAGCATTCAGAGAGAGAGAGAATAAGATAAATAACCTGAGACAAAAACACAAATCATTAGAATTTTTAATAAGCCTTCACCAACAGAAGGCTGAATATTGTTAGTTATATTTGCCAACTACTGCTCACAGTGCACTGGACAGCCCACTGAACAGAGATCTCAGAGATTTCTGCTCTTCTTCCAGCTCTGCAGTCTTCCTTCATAACAGCTGAAACAGGCCACGTGAGCTTCAGCTTCGAGTAGTACAATGGAGATCATTAACTAACATAAATAGTGTTGGAGGTGCAGTATTCTGGGGAAAAAAAATAATCCAAAACTGAGAGAAAACTTTCTCTGTTCTTGTTGAGATGGGAATGGTGACCTTCACAAATGAAGTGTTGTGACCTCATGTAAGACATGGGGTTATGAGCCTGAGGGAAATTCAATTGCAGACATAGGGTTGTAAGTCTAGAAATAGAAGCAGACAAGTATTTCTGGCAAGAGGTTGCAGGAAACTGAACTAGAAGTTATTGCCATCACAAGTGCAACCAGAACTTTCAATGTACACAAAGGCCTTGAGAAAATCTCCAGGAAACCATAGTTTAAGTCTTTTAATGCCTCTGTTTATGATCCATTCTTAGTTTCAGTTCTCTGATCTCTCCAAATAGATTTTTCTTAGTGTTTTTTTCCTAGTGTTTTTTGTTTATTTGGTTTGGTTTGTTTTGTTTGTTTTTTTTTTTCTTTTTTCCCTCTACACATACCAGGACCAGCACTCTTTATACTGTGCTGGAGATATAAAGAAACTTCAATCTGCCACAGACAAACTATGAAAGATTCTTTACATAGGAGGAAAAATATCAAATGGCAAAAGGTAGAAAAATTATCATAATCTAAATCAAAAGCATCAGCAGTCCTGAAGTAATGTATAAAAATAAACCTTGCACTACAACAAAGAATTTAAACCCAAGCCACTGTAACTATACAATGTTTAAAGACATCCTTTTTATGTTAGCCTAGATAATATACACACTTCAACCCATCTCATCCTGCTTTCTGCTTATGGACTTTACAGAATAAAGCACATCCTGAAATCATGATCAGTCTGTCTTGTAGGAACAGACAACAGAGAAGTCTAAATGGTCTTCCTTCTATTTTCTTATTTCTCCTTTCACAGATTAATTCTCAGTAGTCTTTTTTGGGGTTTTTTTTAGGTTTTTTTTTTTTTTTGGTACTATAGCTGGTTGTAGCTCTTTTGGGAAGAAATAAATCTCAATAACTTGCTGTGTCAGGAGAACAACATGGGAACAGAGAAGCCTGTTTGGGCCAGATCAGTGCTGTGCTTCTGCTTCCAGCAGTGGCAGAAGGAGGGAAAACACATGAATCTAGCTACTGTTTGCATCCATTCCCTCTCTACTCTCCCTCTGAACTCACATTAATTTGTTTTTCACTTTTTCCTCTTTGGGAAGTACACTGATACTTTCCACTACCACTATTTCCCTTTGTCAGTGAGTTCTAAAAGTTTGCAACCCTCCAATGTGTAGGGTTTCACTTTTTAACCTTGAAAGCATTGAACTGCTGATTTTGTATATGTGATTAAAATCATGACCTGTTTTCATTACTAGCCAATGCCTTTGTGAACTCTTACCCATGGCCAGACTTAAAATCTTTCTGTACAGACATACTGTCTGTCTTTGTTTTTAGGATGAGGTTATGGCATGCAGCTCCAACATTTTGTGGGAGCACGAATTAAAGGGTGAAGGACAGTGTTAAAGAAGATTATAAACACCATCTTGCCTATAAGAAAAAAGAGGAGAAACAGCACATCTACTTAACTGGGACAATTTCACATGACTGATTCAGAGCAATTCATTTCAATTACTCTGATCATCAGATAAATAGCACATCTGGTAGTGTCTGCAAACTAATCATTAACAGGTGTGAATTGGTGTTTGCAAGCATATATTTCCTACTGTGTGGCCCTTTGTTCACTTTAGGACACTTCTTAATTAGAGACAAGTCTGAACCACAGGCCTTTAGATGTAGATCTGTTCTTTGAACACCCCCCAAATCAGCACTTTTTACATCAGGTTGTTATTTAGAGAAAAGATCTCTGGAAAAAAAAAAATCAGTTTCATGGTTCTGAGCAAGTATTCATTGCCTAGGTCTGGCTCATTGACGTTTGTCTTGGGTTATAGTTCCTGTTTACAGCAATAATGATTTGTATGATGTTTACAGCTCGTGTTACTTGTGATCAAAATAACATCCATTTTTATTGTCAAGGTCGCATAAGTAAAAGTTTCTACTACAAATGTAGAAACTTGTACTTTAGTTGCTGCTGGATGACAGCTGTCATCATAGGTATTTAGTAAGTTGCATCAATAGACTTTAGACAAGTCTATCTGAAATGGTGGAATAAAGAGAAAAGATAATTGGGATGTAATTGCATGTGACCTGATAAAAGCAGCTCCCATGCCAGGAAATTTAAATGTAGAACAAAGATTCATAGAATTGTTTCAGTTGAAAAAGACCTTTAAGATTATAAAGGCCAACTATTAAGCTAAAGATGGAGAATATTTTTCCATTTGAGTCCCAAACCTCATCTGACCTACAATTAAATTCCACATTTTGAGTTGTGTCTAAAGAACGTATGGCCATACACCAGTGTGTAGCCATATACCAGAGCTGTGTGGCTAACTTGGCTAAACTGCTTTAAACATTATATACATTCCTCTGAATTAGACCATTTAAGTAAATCTTTAAAAAATGCAAGCCACTAGAATATGTCGGCTTCTGAGCTTCTCTTTATGAAGATTTGAGTTTTAATAAATATGATCTGAAAATATAGTTTGCATTAGAAGTTGGGAGCTATGAGAGTCAAGGGGCTAAAAAGATTCATATCAATGTTGTACTTATATCCCTGTTTACAAGTCTTGCATTACAAAGTACCACCTCTGCCTGAAGTGAAAGATGATGGCACCACTCTTACCTGTGGGTACTGCTGGGTGTCTTTCTGGCAAGAGACAACAGGTTGAGGATCAATTTATGTTACAAATAATTTCAGGACAACCAGCAAGGATTTCACCTTGTTCTGTTATTTAACTCTTTTGTAATTCCTTTCAGACAAGGTGAAGCAAACATGGAATTAGAAATTTAGCAAATGTTAATTGATTATTGTTGCTCCTAGTATTTTTATTTATTTATTTATTTATTTTACTAGAGAAATGTACACAGAAAACCTAAAATGGGCAAGAAAGTATTATGGGTCAATATTTAGGGAGAGGACTAAACTGTACAAATGAAATCAATCATGGAAGGAAACATTTTTTTCTTGTAGAGCAGGTTGAGTAACATACTTTTAAAGCCTGAAAGGAATATCCTAAGATCACCCACTAGCTAAACACATGGCATCTATAATCCTCTGTAGGCTTTTTCTGATCAATTAGGCATACATTAAGTCAGGAAACCATAAGGTAAAAGACACAAACAAGAAATCAAAAGGCCACAATGCAAAGGAAGATCAAAGCAGTGAAGTGAAATGCAAGAAACCAAAGACTGAAAGCAGCTGTAACTTAGTCGAGGTCATTTTTGTCCAATGAAAACAATATTATCCTGTTAACAGGGGTAGCAGTCCACTAGTCAAACTACTTATAAACTCAATTTACTCATAAAAAAACCCCAGAAACATGCCAGAGCTTTGGATCTGGTTCTCTCTACTGTTAAGTTTTTAGAATAATGTCTGGCCAACTAGAATCAACTCCAAAATTTTCAGTGGTTCAGGAGTTGGCACAGACAAAAGATATTTCTCAGTAAGTGGTTTGAATAGGTCAACTTTGTTTTAGAAAGTTTGAATGTATGCAGACCTGCCTGAACTGTCTGAACTCAAGGCCAGAAAATAAGTGCTTGCATGTTTTGTTTGTGACATAGATGTAGCCACAAGCTACAAACTCCATGCTGAACATAAGGTGGAGAGTGCTGCTGATGTGAGCAGGAATGCTGGCAGAGTTGTGGGCTATCAGACAATCATGATCATATTTGCTCAACCAGGCAAAATGAGTACAAAATTGCTATTTTTATTTGAGGCATTTTACACTCACTTTACACTGCTGTAAGCGTCTGTTCAGTTTCCAGGAAAACTGGAATGATGTCTTATGATCCAATGATGTGGAGCAGAGATAAACTGAGGATAGAAGAATGCTAGAAAATAAGATAATTTTTAAAATATTATTTGTTATTATTATACCAATATGTCATGGGTTTTAAGTCTTTCTTATTGGAACATACAGGACATAGACCCAGGTGCACTTGTTCAGTTAAAGGAGCTGAAAGCTATTGTGCTACGACAGAAAACCACAAAAGCTTCATTACTGCACATATGTGAAGCCCTAGGAAGTCAGTAGCAGTGCACAAAATTATAAATTTGCATGAAATTCAGACCAAGGAAGACCAAAGCTTGGTTTTCAGTAAAGTTAAAAGAGGTAAGAAGTTATTAATACTAACAAACAAACCCGTATCAATTTAGTGAAGGAACAAACACACACACACACACACAATCCCTTCTGATTTTAAGTATACCCAGCATAAGTGTTTTGCAGAGTTAACAGAGTAAGGGATTCAAAGCACAGTGGTAGAAATTTCATCTTCACAAGGAGAAAACCTACTTAAAAGAATACAAGAATAACACAGAAAATAGAGCTCCATGCAATAAATTGAAGAATCCTCTAGCATGCAAAGACTAAAGATGCAATTCCTGTGCAGTGAAAAAGCCTTTTCCTGAGGTTCTAAATTCTGCCCTTGATTATCTGTAGAATGAAATAGAATGTGTGTATGAGGCAGAGCACATTGTGCACTGGAAGGAGAAGAGTTAGTAATGGGTGGGAAACTACATGATCTAATCTGCAGACTGCACATTTTCAAATGCCACAGTCACAATTATGTCGAATTCAAAGCAAAATTGAAACTGTCCCTGGTCCTGCAAATCCCATCCTATCAGCCTCTATCTGGATTTGCTTGAGGGACCTGCTAAATAAATAATAATAATAAATAAAAGAGTTGGGTTAAGTTATATATATGTTTTTAAAACAGCTATCGTTATTTTGAAGTGAAATGGGGGCTTATGGCACAGACACTCTTTTGTTAAAGTTAATGTACCTTGAAATCTTTCGACTCAGCACAGCAGACTGTCAAGGGTACTTAAAAAAATAGTCCAATATTCTGCAAAGCTCTTTCTGCAAGAGGGGTCTTGTGTGAGATGATAACAGCCACAACCCCAATATTGTTTACAGAAATACAGGTTTTCACTGTAGGGGCATCACAATGAAACCTGACAGGAAAAGGAATATAAAATGAGACAAAGACTTTAGTTCATGATTTTTGGAAGGTAATAAACCTTTAAAATTTTGTCTGCATATTACATTTTTTCTTGAGTGCATTCAAATAGAGGTCAGGGCATTATGAGTTCCTTTTAAAGGTACCTTCTTCCTATATAAAAAGAACAGAACTTTCACTGTGTGGAGATAGATCCCGTCCCTGGGATTTTGTGACCCCTGATGAAGGGCTGCCTACCTTCAAACCTCTTCTCTTCTTTTGTCTCCTTGAACTACTCTCAGTAGCTCAGGAGCACACTTCTGGAAAGCAGGGTGTTCAGATTTGGATACCCTTATGTAGCTCCTGGATTGTTATGCTGTGCTGCAGGTCTTGCCCATTGCAACTCCTTGTTGTGGTCGATGTTGTGGTGTGGGAACAACAGGAACAGTTGTGCTGTTTGCTTTTCAAGCATTAAAATAGCAAACTGCTTGGGGAGCCCCGGAGAAGGAACCAACCTAATATACGTTAGTTTCCTAAAGTGTCTCTCAAGGCATTCCACATTGTTTTTGTGCTTAGTGCCTGGTTCATTAATCTAGGGAGCAAGTGTGTGGGCATCTATAGATTCTTGTGGTCCAGAATAAAGATACTGGCAGAACATTATGTACTGCAAAGATGGTTTATGAATTTGCACTCCATAAACCTAACTGCTTACATTCCACCTACATGCTGTCCAAAGTTGGAAAACAGATGCTCTGAATGTTATCCTCCATCTCTTTATGCTTCAATTTTCTCTACAGCAGTTGTGATAAAAACAGTGTTGGGAAGAAAAGCATATAACATATTCTAGTCACTCAACTGCTGCAAAAATGGTGCACACAGTACAGATCTGCCCATGTATTAAAAACCAAAATTATAAAAATAAGAGAAACCTTAGGTTTTTAACCTTACTGGAATTATGTTCATATTAAAGTATGATCCAGAAACCAGAAGACTGAATGCAATCTATGAAGTGGTCTGCAAACACCATTGAAAAGTATGCTACATAAAAACACATGTACTTTTTGTGGTAGACAACACCACGAAGATAAGCAAAAGCTCAGGAAGAAAAGGAAACAAAGCAATACAACAGTCTTAGAATTATTTTCAGCTTATTTACACCAAGTACTTTTATAAGCATAATGTCAAAAGACAGATTTGGAGATGGGACTTGAAGGAAAGCAATGATGTTACTTTGGAGTGTTTCTTCCCAGTGTGAACAACATGAAAGTAACTGCTTGAGAATGAATCAAGTGGGTGATGAAGGGTATTATCAGTAGCTGATTAGAAGCAGGAGACAATCTCTTGTTTCTGAAGGAGAGATAAAGTGGGATTAGGTTATGAACATAAAACAAATAACATAAATTTGATAGTGAAAAGAAGTCACAAGCAAACTGTAAACAGAGCAGCACATGATCAAAGGATCAGGAAATGCACACAAAGATCAGCATTTCATAGCAGAGCAGGGATATTTTTGCTGTGTACTCAGTAAGCAGGATGCTTTGCAAGCAGGACCAGTGCTTTATCTGTGTAGATAGGCAGGTAAAGATTAATATTGCAGCCAGAATGGATGGGAGAAAATTAGGTATATCTTGAATTTAAGAAATCAAAGAGGAAAAAAACATAAGTTCAAGTGATTGGCAAAATGGCAGTTCTGTCCACAGATTTGAAAAGAAATATTAGTGACATGTCTTCAGCTAAGGAATTATGTTAATCACACTTAGTTTGAACTGTTCAGTGAGTTGTATCATGGATTTGGCATCAAAAGTGAGTAGATAGTAATACTGAGATATGTGCCATCCAGACAGAGCTGTTTCTTAGGAATATATTGCAGATGAAGTTTGGAGGGTGAAGGGAGAGGGGAATAAACAGAAGTAATACTTGAAGGTTTTGAAAGTTCTCAGAGGAAGTTAAACAGAATGTAAGGGATTTTCCTAAAGAACAAACTAAAAAACTACTAGAGGCATAGGAAAACTTGGGGTGATCATACAAGGCAGAGAAGGGCAACACCTCAGCAAAAGGACCCTGAGCAACAGGGCTGGAAACAGGCATCCACACAGGTTTTCTCACGAGGTAGCACACAAATCTTGGCTAGAGGAGAAACTGGTGCTGTTGGCACATCCTCCACCGATATTGATATTGTATGAACATGCCTGCCCAGCATTTACAAATTCTCTCCAGGCTAAATACAATCTTGTTGTTTTCCAGCAATTTCATAGAAATTCTGTCAGTAAGAATGTACTATGATATACCAAATAACATTGAAACTTTGCTTCATTTACTGAAATTATAAATACCACACTTGTTCTGTGTTGACTCAAACATACATAATTAAAATATCATTTGGTTTAAGAACTTGCTGACCTGGATTTCTGCTCTCTGTCCATGGAAAGATTGATCAGAAGGTGAAACAGTTTCTGAAAAATGGCAGTTTATATGCTTACAGCCTGGCAACTTAATTAAATCTACACTGATTTAATTTTATATTTTACAGTGCAGAAGTTCTTTTGTTACCAGTTTTGCTATAGCTGCTCTAGGGGTGGCAATTTTTGGAAGGCATGTTGGGTGGTAGGAGTGTTGGACTTCACTCAGGGCCTGAAGTGCAGCAGACTCAGGTCTGACTTTAAGGTAACATTTGTTGAATGCCCTGAAATTATAGATCCAGTTACGGTGAAGTGCAGAAAAGGGAATACAGTAAGCATGTAAGAACTGAGTTAATGCTTCATCAAGTGTGTCTAACCCAGTCACTCAACTTCAGCACTTACTGTAATAGATGTCCAGGGAAACACAGGTTGTGTGCAACACCTGTGAGTACTCACTCACTCACTCTGACTCTTTTCTGCTTAGTGGATTGCCTGAGCTCACTGTAGTTCATACATTTGGCAACCACAGTAGATCTTTTTGTCTGGGTGTTTATTGCTCGTGCCCTGGATTACCTATGGATTTTTACATGCTCATCATCCTATGATGAGGAATTGCACAAGTTTGTCATCTGTGTGAAGAACCAACTCCCCCTACTTGCTGTAAAACTGGCCCGCACTGGGCCCAGAGGACTGCTCCTCATTAGACAGTGGAAATCAGCATTTTCACTCACTCCAGCCCTCTCATGATTTTATAGTCCACTGTAATACTCCCTTCCATCCAGCATAATGACATCAGCTGTTATGGGTCTTTGGCATTTTATAATCTGTTGCTAACTTTAACATGCCATTTCTCAAATTGTAGACATGCTAATTAGAATGGTGATTTCTTCTTTATTTTGTTTTCTGATGTTGATTTAAAATATCAGAAAGATAGTTTCAAATCCACCTATATTTCTTCTAATATCTTCAACTCTGTTATTATTGCACACGGAACATAAACTGGAAATTTTTTTCATTATGAGTCCCAGCCTCCATTTTGGTCCATGGATTAGCTTCAGACACAACCATCAGAGACAACACTAATGTATCATTACAAGTAGAGTGAATTTTTAGTACTAAGGGGATAATTTTTTGTCCCCAAACAGTTATGCTGAGTTTCATTGGGAAATAATGAGTTTAATAACACTTAATTTTAAACTTTTTTTTTGCCCAAAAGATTTTATATTCTACATTTGTTCAAGCTCCAGTACAATTGTCTCTTAACTCAGCTATTCGACAGGTTGGTGTACCACTGGAAAATTTCTACTGAAGGCTTCAAAGCCTAGGAGCAAAGCATTCCAAACAAATACTAATTAGTTTAGCATCCAAGATTGTTCTTACTGAGCAGTAGGATATATTGCAACACACACAATGTATGCTTGAGCTGATGAACTCTTTCTCCCACCCAGGAACTGGTAATGATTTCACATTAGCAAGGCTAATTGACATCATGTTTACTTGCTGCAAACACTGACAGATGAACAAACACATTTCAATTCCTAAAAAAGCCTCTTGTGCTTAAAATAGTTTTAAGAGTTTAGAAAGACTTTTTTTTTCCCAGGTAGCAGAAATGAGATTTTAATTTTACAAATACTGTCCACAGTTACATCCCAAGGAAATTTGAGTCTGCAAGAAGTTCAGGCAGGGATTCTCATCCTTAGAGATTTCCTGAGACCTTGCTATGTTCTCTGGTTCCTAGCGATTTATCTCAATCTTCAGCTTCTTATTTAGTGTTATGTACTCTTCCTCAGTAGCTGAGGATTATTTCATTTATATCCCTTAGCAGGAAATGAACCGACTCCCTGCTTCTCCATGTTGCATATTCAATATTTTGTGCGCCTTATTCACTGTCCAAAGAGTTTAGTATTGTTCAGAATCTTCAGCATTGCTGCCTGGGTTTTAGGACAGAAATTATTAGAGACTTCTTGAAAACTCTGAATCATCTCCTTTTGCTTCTATTTGTTTACAGAGTTTATGTGGATACATTTTGGCATTTTAATTAAGAAAAAAACCCAGCTTTTCAGTCTAATGTCATTCTTTCAGATATTCTGCCTTGTTATTGTCCTCCTAATATTCTGTCCAGCTCCTACAAACAGTTCACTGGACTTTGTCCTTCTCATCTGATATTAGATTTTTAGATTTATGAGAACCATTCTAAATTTACAGATTTTCTGTGTTCCTTCCAAGGATATTGTTTGGCTTGTATAGTATTCTTTCACCCTTCGTTACTTACACAATTGATGCTTTTTCTTACCTCGTTTAAATGTCTCTTGGTTCTTTTTCTAGTGTGATGAATTTCTCTATATTTGTGTCTGGTTTCATACTCCTTTGTTCCATCACATATTTTTTCTAGTGTTTTTGCTTAGCCTTTTTGCACTTTTTCTGTTTTATTTATATCTGTAATATATTTAAACTACCACACCCTTCTATTGCAATGTAATATAATAATACATAACACGTATATCTTGCTGCAAGGAAACTTGGCTACACAGGCTGAGCTTCATTCATCAGCACAGAGTTCCAGTAAAATGTCACTCCCCCTCTCCAGCACAAGAGAGATTTGAAATGCACCAATAGTAAATACTTTCCCCATGTTTTTTTTCTGGTCATTTCTTGCTCTTTTCAAGTAACATCTCATCCTCCATCCCTCATAGCTTTACACAGCCCTGTTTTCTCTCCAAGTACAAGAAAGACAAATTATTTATTTTGTGGTATTCAGACTGGCACATGACATCAGCCTCTTTTGTTCTTGATGTTGTTGCAGTGTCTAGCATAGGAAGATTTCTCTTCAGAAGCAGACTATGGTGAATATTAAATGTATATATCCAACCTTAGCACTTGTTTCTATTCCTTCCAGGAGCAAAATGAAATCAGTGATATCCCCTAAAAGTGAAGTATGCCTTGATATTTGACTGAACTGGGATATGAATTATTTATTTAAGGTGAGATTTACATTACTTACAGGTGGATATCTAAATCAGAGATAATTTTCTACATTTCTTTTATGAGGAAAGGAGATATAGTCAATAGGATTAATGGAATACAGGGTGTAATTCATCTCAGCAAGTGTAAATAAATGTCTGTTTCAGCATGAGATGAATTGTTCCCAAGGCTTCATTGACACTGTTGAGTAAATCCCTATGGATCATAATGAAAGTTTAGTCAAATAGATCAGATGTAGTGACCTTTGTTTAGCCATAATGTCTGTGGAAGAGGTAGGAATTGAATGTCTATCATTAGATTTTAGGCTATATTTCCTAAATACATTATGGTTTATTTTACTATCCCGATTCTTTGAAAACTGTATATGAAATTTCAGGTTAATGCAATGGAAAAAAAATTCGAGTAGAATCTCTTTGCTTGTAACTACTCAACAGGATAACAATAAAATTCCCATCACTGATTTTAAAGGATGCCATAGAGTACTCCAGGCATCCAGACATCCAGTATAAGACAAAAGCTGTCAGACTTTTGCTTCCATTTTTTATTGTTACTTTTATTATTTCCAAAGCTGTCATACACTCAAAGGTTACATTACAATCAGTTAATGATTTAATGGAAATAAGTAAGACAATTCCCTTAGAGCTAGTAAAGCCCCAGGATTAGACAGATTTCTGTCAGGTTATAATAAACCTTCCTAACACCTACTGGGCCCAGTTTCATATCCCTTCAAAGAATCAGTTAAAATACCACCAATAAAGGGGAAAATTGAAAGTGCTTTTTAATCACTCTGTTTGTCCTTAAAATCATACAAAATACTTTCACAATGACACCAGCTCAGGGAAAAACAACACAAAGGCAAATATTTTTATCACCTTTATTTAAGGGTATTTTAAACAGTGCACAAAGAACCAGAATTACTGCACAGGTGTTTCTCATTTACTTCAAAGAGACAAATTTTGCCCATACATCCCAATTTACAGCCATTAGGGTGTGAATAATCTGATTAAGTGCCACTGATGTAAGAGTTATTTTTCTTTTCTGAATTGCTTGCCACTTGAGCAGTGAAGAAGGGCTGTGACTGCAACAGGGGACACTTAGTAAAGGTTGTCAAGCCTGATGATCCCCAGTCTTTTTTTCCTGGCCCTTTTTAAGGGGCTCAGGGTCTGTTAAGACTCCACCTTCTCTTTCTGAAGAGCAAGATTGCAGCAGGACCTGATGAAATTTATGGAAGAACGATATGAGAGTTGCCTCATGCAACTGATTGCTCCTTCTTTTATTTTTGTATTTCTTTCCTCTCCTTCTGCTCCATGATATTTATTCCAGCAAAATACAACAGATCAACTGCACAAGGCTGAGTGTTGAGCATCAACCCAGTGCAGTTCAATGCAAAATATGGCTGATTGGTAAGTAGTGGTTAGATCTGAATACTTCACTTGCATTTTCATTGCAGAAGTAATAATAGATAGGAAAAAGTGAATATTTTTTTCTTTACCTGCGTTTATTGTCTTGCAAAATGCAACAGAATCCACTGTATAGTTACTGTTTTAAGATTTGCTAACTGTGAAATCAACATGCAATGCATTTCTTTGTAAAACTCCCTTAAGTACGGGGTTATTTTAGATGAAGTTTACCAAATCAGTCTCATGCTGTGACCTCTGAAACACTGAAGAGATGTCTTGTGTATCCTCTCCGCTTGAATTAAACACTGAACTTCTTTAAAACATGCATTTTAATTAGTTTTGGAGCTAAAAATGCCACCTGTGCTGAATGGTGATGCTGAGGGAGTTCCATTAGTATTCTAGAATTTCTTTGAAAGCCATCCTCCATGTGACAGATGGTAAAAGATGGTACATGAACCAAGCTAAATACATAATGCAAATAAGAGTGGATATGTTCCTTGTGGATGTCCCTTTTTTTCTGACCAGATTGTTCTTAAGAAACAACAACTTTATGTCAATAGCATTACAACCCCCCCCCCCCCCAAAAAAAAAAACAAAAACAAAAAAAAAAAACAAACAAAAAAACCCAAACAAACAAAAAAAACAAACACAACCCATTTATCTATTTTTACAGGTTTCTAGTTATTCAGAAATAATGAACCTCAGGTACTCACTACAAATTAGGTGGATTTTCACCTTGCAGGGACGAGCATGAACTTTGTGTCACAGTTTAGTTTAGTCATTAAATATTGCCCAGAGACCGCCATGCACACAACAGCATTATTCTGCCAAGAAGGGGAAAGGAAAAGCATGTTAGTCTTGCAAAGCCTAGATTTAGTATGACTCAATTCAGGAAGGAAGAAAATAAGAAATCAGACAAGGAAAGAATCATATAGTAGATTGTTTGTTTCATGACTCTAATGCTACATTGATCTTCTCCATATTGTCTATTATTCAGAAATAAAAATTGGTACTGCAGTTATTGTAACGGTATGTTTCCAGTCATGCAGCACTATCCAGGTATTAGCAATTTATTGGGAAGGCAGTATCATTTACGCATCCGCTGTTCCATTTCTAATTGCCTGACACTTATTTAGTATTGAATGGAAGGACATAGCAGAGATCATTGGAGCAAAACTCCTTTTCTGCTCTGCCCCATAAGCTTGCCTGGCTTTCTAAGATAGCTGTGAGACAGTCACTCACTCTACCTCTGCTACTGTGAGAATTGAGAAACTCAGGATCCGGAAAGGCACCAATTACTGTATTTTATGGGAATATATGTTGTTCATTTTTAAGGTGGTAGAGGGCAAAGAAAGTCTTTTCCTTTTCGTACACTTCACTGCCTCTCTCTTATTAATCAGAAAACTTTTTGGCTCAAGCAGAGCTTCGAATATATATTTTTAAGGTACCTTATCCTTATTGATTCTTTTGTGACTTGGAGCCTTTGAGTCCATTAACATATGAGCCAGCGCTGCACTTTCATGTACCTAACCCTGTGCTTCATCATCTCTCTTGAATTTCATTCAAAATGTGAGACTGACATGGACAAAGATCCATGTGGTTAGTATTGTATAGACCTTCCATTAAAAACTGGATTCCATGGCTAATGACTGCCTTGAACATACCAGATCAATTTTAATATCGTTATTTCTAGCATCAGCCAGGGAGAAGAAGGTTGAGCAAAGAAATCAATAAACCCTACAAAAAGAAGAAAAATGAAATATATAATTAATATATTCAAAAGCTTCAGGTATCTGGCAAGTGCTTATTAATCCCTTTGAGACAGAACTGCTGGTATGAACCTTTTTTGGTGAAAATATTCAACAACTCTGAACAACTAATAGTGAATTGTTCTTTGCATATGATTGGCCCTGCCGCTTGCTGCTTGGTGTGTCCTGAGCAGTCCAACTTAATCTGAGCTTTTCCTCCAGCTCTACCATGAAAATTTCCCCTAATTACCTGGAACAGTGCCTAATGGTGAGGTCTGAAGGGATGAGTGATGTTTACAACAATGTCATCAGAACAGATTTTGTATTGAAAAATAAAGATAGAATGAAAAGTAAAGCAATATTTAAACTTGAAATATGCTTTTCAGTACAGGAGTTTTCATTCTCATTTAGTCTTATAGTCAATTTTACATTATCTGAGTTCAGTAATATCCTTATAAATTATGTATTTTAGAATTTTAAACTGTTTTTCTTGGCCCTGCCTCATTCACAAGCTCAAGCCTTGTAAAGTCTATCAACCAGATATCTTGGATTTTGTTGTATTAAGAGAGGAAGACCCAGGCTGCATCTCATTCACTAAAAATGCAAAGATACTGCATTCTGCTATATCAAAATTTAAATTCCTTTATCTCTGAGTACATTGAATGATACTCAGTGAAAAAGTATCAGTAAATTCAAGCAGAGGATATATATGTACTTGGTCTTCTAACATCCCAGAACATTACATGCCATTTGTTTAGGTAACAGAACAAACTTTATCTTTTTTTGTGATAAGTGGAAGAATTTGGGCTTTTAGAGCAGACTTTAGGACTCCAGACGACTGCCTAAAAATGTAAACTCAAGGCTGTGCATGCTGTCTTTCCTTCCATGGACAGGAGGAACTGTGTCTGGGAATGTGCTCTTGGTTCCACCCAAACGGTGACCTTGTATTTGCAACAGCATCAGTACTGCTTTGTCCTCTGTTAATGAGCTGTCTTACAATGTGACTAAACACTTGTGTTATTTTCTGCTGACCAGTCATTTCCTGTGATTGCTGCCACATCTACTGTTTTGCTTCTACACGTCTGGGTGTGGAAGACATAAGGTGCCCTTTTAGCTTTGAATTATTTGTCCACATGAAACCAATATAACAGAAGTTGCTGAGAGACCGAGGCAAAGAATTGTTTCATTTGATAGATTATTAATTTATTAAAGGTCTTTCTTCAGAATAGATTTCTGAATAGATTTCTGCTTTGCTACTTTCAGTCTATTTGGCCTTCCAAGAAAAAGAAAAATAATTTCTCCTTCTGGCTGGTTTAATTTTATTATCTCTGCAAAAGGTACTTCCACCTTGAAGTGAACATTTGATCCTCCTCAGCATGGTTCCCTTTTTCAAAGGGATGTGTGGTGTGGGTGAGGCATGACAAATCACAATGAGAATAGTATTTTATAAATTGGTGACTGTGTAAATGTCAATCTGTAAATGTTTGTTTTTATCATTGAAACAGTCTCACTTGATTCCGCCCCATCAAACGCAAGTACTTGAAAATTCCACAGGGAAAGCAAAGACATTGCTTATAGCTCATTTCTTCCTTTAAATGTGCTCTAGATATTTAAGCTTTGAAAGTGTCTTTGTTCTCGCATTTTTGTAAAGACAGTTTTCCTGAGGGATATGCCAATAGTAATCACTGGTGCATCCACACCATAAATTGGAAATGAACATTATTGATTCTGTCAGAATTGTTGATGATAATGCAAAATATTAAGCAAAAAAAAAAATTGTTTCAATCTTTTTCTAAAATTAGTTAATCTCCAATTACATCAGGAGACAGATTAGGATCTGAATCTCACAATCAGAGGAGGCTGTATCAAAGAACGTATAAGGATGGAGTGCTGGTCTTGTGATTGTAGTCTGGGAATGAAGGGGAATAGATCTGGTTGTGACTGTCATGTCACCGGTGTGATCCTAGTCAGGTGTGTCTGCTACATTCCCCCATCCCTCTGTATGTAAATACAGTACGAGAAAGATGCACAATTTATGTTAACTGCAGCCTTACTCAAAATAAAAGACATCTTGATTAATAAAACTATCAGCTTCCAAATTTAAGATTAAAAGAAACATAATTTTTAGCTTCTGATAGCACCTAAAACTGTCAAAGAATACAACTTGGAAAGAATGACTACATGTTTGAGCTCTCTAAGGCATGTCTGACATGAAAAATGAGACAGACATGAAAAATATGGTTGTTGTTATGCAGTAGTATGCTTATTCTCTGTGTGTGTGTTTTGACTGGTTTTTTTTCTGACATTGTACATAGTTCTATTTTATTTAAAACTTCATCTTTGCCTATATCATTAATAAACTAACTTTTTTATTTATTAAATATTTTCCTCTGACAAGCAAGATGGCTAGATGTGTAGTTTTAATTAAGTTTGTGTAGGGGACTTGAAGGTAGGTTTGATGAAAGAGAGCTGATACACAGTAGAAGAAAGTTTAGATTTCCTGAAAGCTATGCTTAGTTGGAATTGACATTTTTTAAGCAAAGGTGTTGAAATATACTGATAAACAACAATGCTCTAAATTTGTTGACCCAGGAGACATTTTGCTGTTGACAATTAACACAATGAATTGCAGCAATTAAATTTGCCTTAGGTTAAATAAAAGCTTAATACTTTAAACCCGTATTTAGAAGTTTGTTGCCTTTTTTTGACATTGGTGGTGTGTACAAGAGAAGAATGATAGAACAGTTTTCTCTATGTATATATTCTTAATCGTGGTTTTTGATATATCTAAACACAGCAAGGGATGAATAAGAGATAAGTTGCTGACCCTGGAATCATTCAAAATATAATTCCTATGAAAAGCAGATTATCATATACCATGGTACAAAAGTAACATGCCTACAAATGTAATAGGGAAATGATACATTCAATAGCTTCAGATCATCTGGAATAAATACATGGCTGAAGATATGCTTCACACTGCTCTGCCAGAGATATCTCTCTACCATCTCTTGGATACACTTGTCTGTTCCAATCAAGGAAAAAGAGTGATTTGTTTGTCTGGCCATCTACTATTTTTTCCTATTGCTATTACTTGCAATCTTTCCTTTCTTGTGGGGATGTCTTCCCTACCTACTAGAGTAAAAAGAAGAAAATGAATTATCCGGGAATAAGGGAATATCCAACAGGAAAAAAAAAAAAGTAAATCCACTTGAATTTAAAATTAAGGAATCGTGGATTGAACCGAGGCAGAGTCAATGAAGTCAGTTTCAGGATTTTCACAGGATATCTGTTGGAAGTAACAAAGAGAATTTAGGAATTTGATAGTAGACATTCTCAAGGATGACCAAATCAGAAGTGGATGAGTTTAGTTAATTCATTCTGAGATTTTAGTTAATTAATTCCTTCTTTTGTGATCCTTTAATCAATTGAGAAGTATAAATTAAGTTTTGACCACTACATCTTAGCTACCTCCTACTTCCGAAAAACTTGTAAAAAACTGATTATGAAAAAGAAAAATATAACCAAGACACTATGTAAGGTTCATTTGCCTTGGAAGACACATCATTTACCCTTATTTTAAACACACAGCCCAGATTATGATACTTCACAACTTACAAAGAAAGGAACTCGGCCAACAGGTGTCCTATCAGTGCTTGAGCTTTAACCGTAGTGGATTTTTAGAGGATTACCTTTAGAGGATTTTTTGCTACTTCCACAATGGAAAAACAGGGAAAGTGAGATCAGGAGCTTCTTTTCAAGATCAACCACATAGCAAGATAAGGATACTTTACCCATTTAATATTGACTCCAACTACACTGGATCAGACCATGGATATACCCAGACCTGTATCCGACATTAACATCTCCAAGCAATAGATGCCTGTGGCAGCAATTGTGAGATTTCACTAGCAACATTGTCTACTCATCAACAGAGAAAATTACCCACCCCACGATATAAACCTGCTCCATGGACTAGCTTCACTTCATCTGCTATAAACCACTGCTGAATCCCGTATTTGCAAAACATTGGTAATATTAATTTAACTGCAAAAATGTTGATGGAAAATGTATTCTTTATGACAGCTTCTTATCGGAGAGTAAATGCCTCATTAATCTTAGACATTTCATGCTAAGAATATTATTGAAGTTAGACAGAATGATGAGTAACATTGTAGGGAGCACAGATTGCTACATGCAGGAATGCTTTTGCCCATTAGGCTCCCTCCAAACTGTACAAGTCACTTCTTTTGTTCCTCGGGCTGCAGGCTGCAGCATGCTGCTTTTCCCCTGCTCCAGAGAGCCTGATTTAATTAAAAGAAGACAGATGGAATGGAGTGCACTAATATATGTTTACCTGAGTTCCTTTGGTCATCTCAGGAAAAAAAAAAAAAAAGTGGGGGAAGAAAGAGAAAGAGTCTTGAAACCAACTTCAGATTTTTATGGACAAGAGTAAGTCTAGCCACAATACCTGAGGGTATTGCCCAGCACACTATGTTAGCTGTGTTTTCACCTTCTAATTCAGGGCTACTGTGGCAAAGCTGAGCAGGTGTAAGATGGATTTTGAAAGTTTGCACTTCTCAAAATTTACACTGTTTGCTGTAAATATAATTTCATCTATAATGGAAGAAAATATCAGAATACCATATTGTACCAAGTTGTTTAAAGCTGTGTGAATGTTGTGAGTGTAACTGATATTTTTTGGCATTAAGAATGAGAAAAAGGAAAACTTGGTTGCAAGTTCTCCATGGGTGAACTAAGGAAGGCCACTGTGACAGTCCATTCTTCTATTGCCCATTGAATGCTTTCTGAATTTTTGAAGATTTGTCTAAAACAAGCCTTTATGTATTTGATCAATGGTTTTACTGTGAACAAAAAGAAACAGAGACTTTCACAGTGAGGTTTATACTCTCACTGTTTCAATAATGTGTGCCTGGCAGTGTGACTATGAATGGCAGATCCTTGCCTAGCTCAGAAAAAAAAAAAAAAAGAAAAAAAAAAGGATGTTTTTTTAAGCTTCATTCTCAAAGAGTGATTTTAGTCATGTGGTTATAAGACTTAGGTAATTATCAAATTACTGTTAGTCAAAATGTAACTGCTTAAAAATCTTTCTACTGCACTTTGGAAGTTCACTAAACTTCTTGGTCCACCAGATGAACAGGCATAAACATGATGAGAGACTGCTGAAACATTTGAAGGAGGAAGCAAATTCGGGGTTCAGGAACAAATTAACAAGGGCTGTCTCACACTGGAGCCGGTTACCTTTCAACATTCCGGGAGCTTGGATCCAGCCTATCCAATGGGCATTGAGACTGTGCCTGGACTTTAGATGGATTTTTCAGTCACAAATTTAGAAGATGTAGTGTTTGGAATGCAAAACTCTTGTTTAGCAAAGTTCTTGGGACATTAAAAAGGAAGGACTATGTAGAGGTACAAACTGTTTATTGGTAGCATTTCAGAATAAGCAAGTTTTACACTGCAAATCTCTGTAAATCTGCACAAGGAAAATGAGATCAACTTCATGAAAGATAAATTTTTCCCTTTTTTCAGAATCTACTTCACCACAAAACAGATCTATTCTTCATGAATATTGAAACAACATGTTTGCAAAGTAATTAGAGTTTGAAAACTACTTTTTCTCACTACTTAGATCTAAGTCAGTCCAGTGAAAATTTTCTCTTGTAAACAACAAAAATTAATATATTTTTACTTAATTGGGAAGTTCATCCTGAGATTTATATAGAGCTGCTAAATGGGAAGTAGAATATCAGAAAAACAAACAAATAATGGGGTGAATCTAGAAATGGTATATTTGAGATTTGTAGTGTGAGAATAATTAGCTCAGACTTTCCCCAATATCTCGATATCAGTCTTTCACAAGGTCTTCCATCTGCAACTTTAAAATATTAAACTAAATTATTTTCTCACTGTGCAGTGCTGTGGAATCTTATTCTTGTTACAATTCATTTTTATCTCTGTCCCAAATTAATTCTTGGATTGGTAAAAAAATACAGAATTTTATCAGTAAATATTCTCAGTTCACATAGGGTCTGATTGTGGATTAAAGGTTTATTTGTTACTGCAAACAGCTATATAGAAATACATGGAAAAGAGGTGCTGAGCCAGCAATCTCTAACATCAAGAAGTAAATAAAACATGCACTAAAAGAAAAGAAGAGATAAAACCAAGATAAAAGCCATCATTCCTATTACTCATAAAGTCCTCTGAGGTCATGCTATTTATCACAAATCTTTATTTTCAAGTGTCATTTTATAGACTTGACCAACAGAGTTCTAGTTCTGATGGGAAGGTCTTTGAGCACAAAAGCAACATAAATAGGTTATAAAGCCATATGATCTGTCATGTTGCCACATTTCTGGTTTTCTTGAGAGAAATTCTGGTTTCCTAAATTTGCACCCCATACATACATCTGCTAAGTATTCATGCTTCAGATCAGGCCCTTTAATTAAGATACTTATGGATAGGCATGTTTAAAGTTCCATAAACATGAATAAATGTAAATTAATCTGTATAACCTAGTGTAATTCCTATCAATCTATTTCTAAAATTCAAGGCTATCTTAAAAAATAGTGTTCCAAAAAGAAAAATACTGTTCTTTAATTTTGAATATGCACTATGCTTCACGAGGAAACATACAGCTTTAAAATATTTATTTGCAGAGAGTATTATTTCAGGGTAGGCTCATTTGTAGAGAAATACTCTCTTTGTCTCTTTTAGTTGGTGTTATAAAATGTTTTTACTCAACATGTCTGCTCGGTGACTTGTGATATACACATTAAGTGCCAAAGCTATAACTCATGGAGCACTTTATCTTTCTCTGCCCTGCTCCTGGCACCATTTTCTTAAGCATTTCACATACTGACCGAAGTTAATCATGTTCATTGTCAAGTTGTTGAGAACCTTGTGGTAGTTTCATTTTTTTCTTCTTATATAAATTATGAGACTTTAATGATGAGATACAGAAATCATATGACTTCTCTTCAAATCAAGAAACCAAATAAAAATAATTTGCTTTATAGGTGGGCATTAAAACATTTTCCTGCAATTCACAGCTAGATTAATCTGACTTTTACCTGTGGTAAAACAATGAAGGGATCCAAACTAGACAAAACTAAGGAACAAGAAAAAGTCTAATTATTGTTTTCAGCAGTGCAATTACCCTCTTTAATTGCCTATGTTCCATGATTTACACAAACTCTAGGAATCTTCAGGGAGATAAACATCAGCTATTTATGAAACAACTAAGTGAATCCAAGAAGAGACTAAATACACACATTCAATGGCTATTCTTCCCAAAATGTATACAAAGCAAACACTGATCATCTTCTTCAAATCAAGAAAAAGCAAATCCATAAATTCACTGGTGTGTTTAATCTGAATTTTGTAGTGAAATCTGTCTATCAAGCTATGAATCGCTCATCTTAATATTTTAATTTTCACTTTCTCCTCATACTCTTTCAGAACAAAAGCTCCCAGTGGATGTATGCTTCTTAGTGTCTTTGTCTACCACTCCTTCAGGTTCAATGCAGAAGTTTGTCAGTCCCAGATGGCAGGAAATATCATAACCACTTGTTATTTTACCAGAAGCAAATGTTTCAGACCTTTTAGTAAGTGATATATCTAAGGAGTATTGTCAATAGGATGTGCAGATTCCTTGCTAGACACTTGTGACACATTTATAAAGTGTGCTTGCTGATCTTTCTTTGGCAGGTGCATCCTCCCATATTTCCCCAATATGTTCCATTGTTTACAGTCTTGCAACCAGCTCTTGTTGACAACAGATACTTTCTGCTATTGTGACTTCATGAGGGCACTTCTTGCTAATTCCCTCCCTAGTTCATTTTCAGGCACAAATATAACTTGTTATCCTGACCTTTTCTATGTATCAAGTCCAACCATTTGTGAGTCAAATTTAGTTCCATTTTTTATTGGCTTTTCATGAACTTTCAAAGTACTGCATGTAGTTTGTCCCAAATCCCAAATAATTTCATCATTCTTTGACAGCTGGTTTAATTAACCCAGAGGCATTTGGGTCTTGCACTGTAATGTGTAACAACTTTGGCTTAGGTTTTGGGTTGGGGTATTCGTCAAACTTAGTGTAATACAGTCATTTCCCCTCCTTCATTTCAGATAATACATAATTTAATGAAGTGCAAGGCCAGAAAGAACCATTGTTATCACCTCATGTAACCTCTCATACAAATCAGGACAATTAATGTCATCCTGACTTTTACCCACCTATCCATTTATTTTAAGTGTACCTAGGTATGAGGTACACTTTTTCTCCTATCACCTCTATGTTTTCAGCATAATACTCTGCTAGATTATAATTTTTGTGCCCTCTTCAAGAATGATTTTCTCTTTTTGTCCAACCCAATTGTGCTCCCATTTACGGTGATGGCTATGAATCAGAGATACATGGTTAAGAACAGTCAGCGTGTAAACATTACTCAGTTGTATGTCTGAACAATGTAGTTTTGATATTCATTTTAATCGCTGTGCTCATTTTCTTACACAAGCTCTGAAAAGCAAGTATTCTTTGTAGTTTGGGTTGTCTCAGTTGAGTTCGTGCTGAAATCTGTAGATGTGAACAAGAGTAGAAAATTTTCAAGGAATGGATTCATGTGGCAATGAAGGTGTTAAAGCTAAAAGGTTTTTAAAAATATGTGTACTCTGACAGGAGTGGGGAACATGCTGAATCACTTACAATGATGAATATTTAAAAATAGGGCACAGATGTCTAATTTAAATACAGAAATTTTCTTGGCATCTTACTAGTTGTTACTACATTTTTTTAACATGTATTTTATTCACACATTCAAATTTACTTGCTCTGATTTGCTTTGTCAACTGCAGGAGGCTGACTGATAATCCACACTTTGAAAGATGCCAATGCCTCTCAAACAAATGTGAAATTTAAGTTTGCAGTGGGGACTTCGAAATTGTTCAAAACTTTTAGTTGTTTTGTCATTAAGTTTGGTGGGTGAAAGTGCTTTTCTGATGGATAGGAAAGAAGAGTTAGAGGGTGAAATCCTGGCGCCTTTGATATTATGACAGACCTCCCATTGACTGTAATGGGGCCAGAAGTTCACCTGCTGTTATCTGCTTAGCTATCTGTCTGTACATTTTTAATGTACTCAGGGAAGTGGAATCTGAATGCTGGTTTAAAGCTGGGATATGGAAATACCTCTTCTTCCTAAGTGACTCAATTGATTCTGCAGTCTGCAAGATGTGAGGGGCTGCTAATCCTTTTCAAAGCAGCTTCAAATAATATGATAAGAGGAATTTAATATTCAAGTAACCTGTTTGTAGTGTGCTTAATTTTCTTTACAGCTTGATTTTAAATGGTTTATATCATTTAAGAAATAAAGTACTATTATTTTTAAAGGAGTTGATTTTTGACAAAACAAATGTTTTCTTGTATAAGATTTTCATTCTAGCATACATTTTTAATATAAAAAGAAGATTTTAAAATTATCTTCAGCTGTGTTAGCTAATTTTGCTCAGCTTTTTTAATTTTCAGAATATTTTTAACAAAGCATCTTATACCTTATCTGCTTAAAAAAGGAACTGAGAATCAGCTTTCAGATTAGTTCTTCTCTCAAAACCTCACATTCCTAGAGCAAATTCAAATATCTCAGCAAATAAAAACTCAAAAAAATCAAAACACAAACAATAAAAAAAAAAACAAGTCTGTAACTTTTTACCTAGCACTACAATTTGGTATACTTCTTATCTAGTCATTCATATGCATTTAAGAAACAAAACAGTGACACTCTGTTCTTTTAATGAGATACTATCATCAAAATGACAAAATAACTCTTTTGTTTTAAAGAGTCTATCAGTTCCTTTTTTCATCATCATCCAAATATTTAGTGGGTTCATTAAAGTAATGCTTGTGAAGCCTCTTTCTATTCCCGGTGTACACAATTATTATGATATTAATTTCTTCAGCAGATTAAAATAAATTGTATTTAGCTCATCCACACAATGCAGGAATCATAACTGGAAATTCTGTGCCACGGATCATACAAGTAAGAACAGATGGCTATCACATTTGGGTTTAGAACTAAAATCTATGAATCTTCATTTATTCAGTGTCTTCTGACTAATGGAAAAGTGTAGGTTTTTTTTCTCTAAAATGTGCATGTGTCCTTCCATTGAACATCACTGGCAGATATACCAGTATTAATAAAGTAGTTTATGAATGCCTCAGAGAATTGCTTGAGGGGAATGAAATTACAGTGGAAAGTGTTTGAAACAAGAAGTATGTTCCTGACCCATCAGCACTGGCAGACTCAGTTAAATGCATGGATGTTCCAAGACTCCTTCATGAAGGTTAATTTAAAGGTGGACTTCATTGGCTTCTAGATTTTGTTAGATAATATGGGCCACTAGCAAAGTAATTTGCCTTTTCATGTCTATATTTCACCATCTTGTCTGTATTTCACCATCTTCTTAATCTTTAATGTGCTCCCAGAAACATGACCCTCAGCTTGGTTGAACATAAATACATTTTGGCCTTGCTCTGATGCTTGCTTGGTTTCCATTATATTCACAACTTCCCTTCTAGCTTTTTGGATGCTGCATTACTAGAGAAACTTCTTTGGATGGTTCCAGCTCTGGTGATTATTATTGGTCTATTTTCACTCCTGAATCAACTGCAATTTCTTAATGCACATGCCATGAAGGCTACAAAGATGGGTCTTTATTTATTTAACAGATAATTCCTGTAAAATTACTCCCCAGGATGCCTATCAAGTGATAGTCATTAATATGAGTAATGCATGTAGAACATATAATGTGCACTCAAACCTATACACTATTTAATTAAATATCAGCATATAAAACAGACAGTGAACTATTAATTTTTTTGCCATTATGAGCTTTGCAGTTGATATTGCAAACAAAATGCTAAAACACATCTTCCAACAGGGAAACAAGAAACATTACTTCTGTTTATGAACTCTGTCTACTTAAAGTGTGCACAGAATTGCTTAAAAAAAAAAGCAGTTGCAAAAATTAATAAACTAGGCCTATTTTTTATTGAAAAGTATATAACCATATACATCTGGTAACATATTGCATAATATTTAATATCTGATAGCTAATAAGATGCAGAGAGTGAAAGGGAGAGAGAAAAACGATATCCATTCAATTTTAATGGTAATGAAACATTGAAGAAATAAAACTATGCCTTTGGATAGGAGCTTCCAGAAACTGGGCTAAAACCTGTGCCATGTAAGGTAATTATGACCTGCAGACAAAGTAAGAGGTTATCACCTAAATTTCTTATGGAGATATTTGTGATTTAAAAGTCCTGCAATGCATAAATAAATTATATGTTTGCCTTGATTACCAGCAACTTGTTTCCCTGGGGTATTAGCATAATACATAGGGATATTTATATAGAATACAGGTAAATATATATATTTTTATTACAGATTTTTCTAGAATACTATTAATTGGCAGAGATAAAATCCATTAGCAGAACTCTTTTTTTTTTAACTTTTAATTTATTTACACTGAGAATACCTCCCCCTCGGATGATTAGCTGAACTATTAGTACTACTACTACTACTACTACTACTACTACTACTAATAATAATAATAATAATAATAATAATAATAATAATTCTTTGCTTTTCCTTTATTAAGACAGCTAACTCAGTTTTGTATGTGGATGTGCACTATCACACTGCCTGAAAAATAGATGAAGTATGTGGTAATGAAACAATATTAGGGACTACATCTGGGATCAATTCACCTGTGTTTCATATTAGGTGTGACATAAATGTGCATTATTATTCATATGTTACTAAGAAAGGTGTTGACTTGTACAGAGTGGAGATAAAAAGTAGACAGAAAATGTAGGTGAATTTTGTTGCCACATTCCGTAAAGTCCAGTATTTAATTAATGTGAACAGGTATCTTTTATCTCTTCCACACTTCTCAAAAGAAGAGTATTTAAACAATGACACGTAAGTAAAGGAAACAGTTTAAACTTTTTTGCTGTGAATCCTTAACTTGTTTAATGATGTGTTCTTCAGTTAATGCTGTCACAGGGTACCCAAGAGTAACTGCGGTAAACACCAGTTATGCTATAAAAAACCTGCAGAGTTGGGTGAGAGTTACATGTTTTTACATAGAAATTACATGTTACTCAAGGCAAAATAAGTTCAAAGTTACTCAATGCAAAATTCACATTTGAAGTGATTTACTTCTAGTTGATTTCTTCGGGAAATCTGCTTTGGGTTGACTGTGACATAGGCATTCTACATCAGATAGCAGGCACATACGAAATGTGAAGCTTTCTTGAGTCAAAAAATCTGTCACAGTCATCTATCTGTAATGTTATTCTGTACAGGTTTCTTCATGAATTATATATAGGTTAAAAGAGTTTGCCATAAATAGTGGGTTCACAGAAAGGACAGGATGAACATTTGAACTCATAGGTAAAAGGGGGAAGCCATTTTTTACTCTCTTCTCTCAACTTGCAGTCACCCATCTAATGCAGCCAGCTACAAATGTAACATTAGTTCAACATTAAAATTCAATAAACCTCTTTCATAGTTTCCCCAACAGGTGTCAGATATTGCACAAACAGGCTCTACAAGGCTGCCACCACAGCTCCTTCCGAGCACTGCGACGAAGTGGAAAACACCATGTCTTTACTTGACTTATGTAAGTCAGATAAAAAATATAGAATCGTTATTTAACACTGTGATAATAATTTAACCATGTGAGGGGGTTTTTTTCCTTCCTTTTGGTTGACTGCTTAGGTATTTTGCTTATTAAGTTGGGGTTTTTTTGTTTGTTTGTTGGGCTTTTTTGTTTGTTTGTTGGGTTTTTTGTTTTATTTTGTTTTTGTTTGGGGTCTATTTTATCCTTCACACATTTTTGTTTTGTTTAAGAAACAAAGTGCATTTGAGAATGTTGAAAAGAGAAATACAATATCAATTTTCCTGGTGCTATGAAGAATGTCCACAGACACAAGTGTGAAATTGTAATTAATCATTCAGTTAGTGGATAAGCACTCTGTGTGGGAGTGAAAAAGGGAGTTAATTCTGGGTTTATTTCCAGTGCCATCTGATATAAAAAAAGGCATCATTGTAGTTTGAGTCATATGAGCAAAAAGGAATGTTTGGTCTGTATATATTTTCTTATAAAACTATTTCTATGAGGACATTGTATATGCGTATTTATTAAATTTTTCATGTATTATGTAAGCAAGGATAGAGGAAAAAAAAACCCACACATTTTAACCCACCAGACAAATTTAAGAAAACGAGACTATCTCAAACCTGCCAAATATGGTCCCTAGGCAAATAGAGCTGGTTTTACTGCTGAACAATGCTATTATAGTGAGAAAAAACAGAAATTATAGGTTTCTAATGAGGATGCCAGTATAAGTAAATTCAAGCTTCTTAGTGAAACAGTTTTTTAAAGAATCCAAAGTGGGTTAAAAATATAAAATAAAATGAAGTTAAGGTGCTTATAACAGTAAGTATTTGTTAGTTCCTCTGGCTTAAGCTCTCTGAAGAAAAAGTAGTTTGTAAGGATGATTAGTTACGCTTTTTGAAGGGAATAGACAAATCATTTTCTTACAATATTTTGTTACTAATGCATGTAAATGTATCTGAAATGAACTGTGAAAAGACAAAGAGTGATTGCACTCTTCTCCCATAGTTTTGTAAATATCACCTTTGAGGACTTTGCCTCTGCACTATCTCTCTAAATTATGTTTCCTTCTGTCAATCTAAATTGCCAAGCTTACTTTGTTAATTCCAGAAATCCTAAATTCATTGTTTATTCAGAACCATTCACAACACTTCTGCATAGCATGATCCCTCAGTCATGGCAATTTTAAATAGCTAGTTGCTCGTCCCAGGTTTCAGAAAACAGTGAAATACTGTTTTGCTTCAGCATATCATTAAGGATTGACTCTGTAAGCACTTTTTTGTGTACTTGACTGCTCAATTAGATAGCAGACTTCAGAAGAGTTGTCCTTATGACTTATTGTACTGATGTGATTCTGTTTTGTCTCTGTCTGTCTGCAAAGAACGCTTATTAGTCAAAAAAAGTATTTCAGAATATGCTGAATTAGACTTGGCTCGAGTAGGTATAAAAAAAAGATTTTTTGTTTCCAGAATGGTTTGCCAAACTGCAAATAATGAATAAATAATCTAAACATTGTCATTTTTGAAATGTTCATCTGAAAGCTTTAAGAGGTTCTGAAGTGATTTTTTTTTTGGTGAAAATATTAGGCTCATCATAACATTTAGCTGAAAGAGCTATTGATGATTTTACTGGCTTGTAAATGATGAATCTGTTCAGTGAAAAAACATTTTGACCAACTCTGTATGTTATTTCCCAAAGTTGATGAGAAAGAGCAAACATAACCAACCGTTCTTCCCTTTTTTTATAAAAAATATTTTCTTGATAATATAATAATTTGACATCTCTGATAATGCAGTTGATTCTTAATGTTGTGGTGAGATATTAATTTCATACTAACAGGATACTGGATATTTAAAGTATAACACTAGGGAAGAGAATTAATTTAAATATTTTTGCAGTTACAAGAACATTTGCAGAGAAATATGACTATATGTATTATTAAATATAAGTGAATTTACATTTTTAGAATTTTTGTAGAATGAAAGATGAGAAAATAACTTGTATGTATATTTAATTAATTTAACATAATTACTGGTGTTTCAATCTTTTGTTGTAACTCTTGTGCAAATCTCAATTAAATTCAGATGTAGCTTAACCCTAAGTTTTTATTTATTTATTTGTTTGTTTGTTTATCTTTAATTAATTATTTAATTATTTTAATTTATTTAATTTTATTTATTTAATGTGCAAACTGTGATGAAAATGCCAACATATACTGATTATCAAACATAACTTCTAGCAAAATTTTAAATTTAACATTACATTTCTTTATTTGGTTTGCTTTTTTCTTGGAAAATTATCTTGTAATATTCTATCTGGCACTAGCTGAAAGCACAGAGGACTCTAGAAGCTGAAGCGAAAATACAAATGTGTACTCCTTTTTTTCTGTTTTTTGTTCTGGCTTTCTGCCGTCTTTTTTTTTTTTTTTCTATTAAACCAAGTTTATTTTTCATTAATTTGAGGCCATTTATGAGGCAAGAATAAATTTTTTTTGTATGCAAAAAAAAATGAAAGGTTTGTAGTAAGTCAGTCAGTAGGTTTATGCTCTGATGTTTAAATGACAACATATAATTCACAGGAAAATAGCATGGTGTGTCAAGCAACTCTTGGCAAAAGGGTTTTGCGACACACTGAGTCCTTTTTTTCTCAGCAAGAAACTTGTCAAACCCCTGAGACTCCTAAATTATATTTTCTTTAATCTACAGGAGTAGCTGTTGTTCCTGTTTGGATTTTTTTTTTTTTAAATAGAGTTTACTTGCTAGGTAGGTTTATAAATATCCCCAGTGTTTCAGTCAGCTGCAGGTGAAAATGTTGGCAAGAAACAGCTCAGTGATCCAGCTGGACCAGAATCCTTCCTGCTTGCTGATCTAACTGCAGCTTCCCAAGGGTCAGCACCATCCTGACCACTTCAAGCCACACTGAATGCATCAGCAAAGAACTGAATATATTGATTCAACACATACTGATTACTGATTATGTTGTCAACAGACACTCCAGGAAGAGAATAGATTATTATTTATCACTTTACAGAAACTATGGCTGTAAAAGTGGAATAGAAATAACAAAAAGGAAATGTCAAAAACCCAGTTTGATATTCAAGGATAACCCCTCTAAGGTGTTCACAGACTGACTCTGTGGAAGCATCCCTTTGTTCCTAACTCTAACGTGGAGGGCATACCTAGCCCAGATCACTGCCTTGTCCTCTCTTCCACAGCTATGGAGCAATGATACCTTCCAAATTCCAACTGCTTGTCTTGCAAGTAATGACCAATAATTTGGATTCTAAAACTGTGGCTGTGGCCCAAATGAATACCATGAGGAACACGCAAAAGGATCCTTTCTTGCAGATTAGGAAGCCAGGAGGTTTAATGCACTCTTAAGAATTCTTAACAGCTGTTATAAGCAGTAACTCATCTCATTTAATTTTCACCACAGAGAAGAATAAGTAGAAGTAATCTACTTAAGCTAATCGTCTAAGTCTTCTTTTTAGGATATGGTGAGACTTTCTCCTTAAAAGGGTAAGTCCTAGTTTTGGTCCCATATGTTAGGTTGGGAGTGGTTTCTCAAGGGCTCAAATAAGGAACTCAGACAGTTAATTTAGGTACAGTAATCTAGGAAGCATTTCTCTCCAAAGCACACCAGAGACACTGGTTGTCTTTCAGTATTATTTAGACAAGCATTGGTAGGAATATTTTTCTGTCTTTGGCTTTTTTAAATTCTTTTTTAAGAATTTATTGCCTTGAAGAGTGAAGTCTAGCATGGAGTTTACTAGAAATTTGCTCATGCGTAAGATTTGAAACTTTTATTTCCCTTTTGTGATAGGCCTATGTAGTTTAATTCTATATTCAAAATATTGGTGACGTTGCCAGTTATAATAAAACATCCTACATTTTTGCTTTCTGTTTCAGAGCAGTAGTCTGTAAAGTATTTTGGAAAGCAATGGGTGCTTTGTACATATCTTTCTGACAGTTAGGACCTCATGGTCCAAAAAAGTGGTCAAATGAGTTTCACTATGATTTGACTTAAAAAGCTTATAGAATTCCAAGGAGATGCGATATGAAGTGAGGGTAGAAGACAAAATGCAGAGGCAGTGGGGAAGCAAGGGTTAAAAGAAAGAGGTGTATCTCTGCATAGAGAAGTTAAAAAGAAATTCCAGAAATTATTTGAGGGGATATAATACCAGGGGATTTGGAAAAGCTCAGCTTGACCAAAGACAACCACTATTGGAAAGGACTGCGTGCTTCACTGCCTTGTTATTCTTTGTGACTTCTACTTCTGGAGAGGGCCATGGGATGTTATATATATATATATATATATGTATATATATATATATATATATATGCGGTGTTCATATTATCAGAAAATGTCTGACAGTGCCATTAGCCTTCATGCCTATACTGCAGAGCCATGACATAAATGACTGGTTCATCTGATTATGAACCAAGATAAAATAAAGAGCGGGCGACCAATAGATATAGTCATTAGGAGTAAGGGAATTACACATTCTGGCTTCTGTCTTCGTTTTATGTGAGAGACGCAGGGAATGGTGATGCCTGGTGGGAGCAATATCTTCAATCCAGAGAGTTTCTTAATGCTCAGAAAGAGAACCATGTGGGACAGGACCACCAGATTCATAGACAATGAAAATTCACTGCAGATGAATAAAGAACCATATGCCTCAGTGCAGTGGGTCTAGAAGAGGCCAATTTCCAGGGCTGAGCATTACACAGTAAGTTTGATTTCCATGCATATGATTCCACTGTAAGATGGATAAATGATAATCCTGAGAAGGAATTTTCATGTTCTTCTGTTTCACATCTCTTTTTGATGTCCATGTTCTTTCCCCACAGTGGACTTTGTTACATGTATTTTTTTCTTCAATTGTAGCCAGCATATGTTAATTAAAGGAGATTTAACCCAAACAGCAAAATTCTAAATATATTAAATAACTAGTTATGCACTTCATGAAGCATATTTAAAAAGAAATATTTTCTTTCTAATAAATACATTTTAAAAACTAAATAAATAAAAATTAAAAAAAATATTTCCTAATCTGAGTTGAAGTTGATGGACTGTAGATTAAAACAGACTCAAGATATTTTTAAAAGATTTGCACAGATTTTATCATTTATCTTTTTGCAAGTTGTTGCAGGCTGCTGACTTTCGAAATACAGTTATAAGACTACCAAATTATGAATGAGAAATAAAGCAAACAAGAATCTTTAAAAGAGCACATGTCTGTGCTACTCTTGATACATTTTTTCTAGCTCTTCTTTTCTGTTTGTTTTTCTCCCCTCCAAAAGTGACTGGATTGGACTGACATTTCACAGCCATGCCTAGATTTCAGGGATGCCTATTCTTTTGAAACACTATCATATAAAAAGGAATAATCAGAGTGATAAACACTCTGCTTTTGTTGCCATTGTTGTTGATTTTGTGTGTTGTTGGGGATTTTTTACCACATTGGACATTCAGATTCGGGCTTTGCAGTGAGTATATTTGATCATTCAACATCACACAGAAATAGCACGAGTGCACAACAGAAAACAGCCCTCTGGAAATGCAATTTCTGAATGTTACATTTGCTCTTTAACTCTATTTTCTTCTCTTTTCCTGGACTCTGTTAATTCAGAGAAACACAATACTAGTGAAAATTATATAGATACTTTTGAATTACTGTGAGGTTTTTATGAAGTACCAACCTTTTCTTTGACTTGAGTGCTGTAATGAAAAAACAGCAACCAAAACAGCTAACCAAGGGGGAAAAGAAATGTTACTATTATGTTCAATGTTCACAGCAATGTAAAAAGATCTCTCTTTGAAATTATTGGGTACCAGCTCCTGTAAGCTATTAACTGTGCAGCTTTAACAAAACAATATTAAAGATGACAAGAACTCATCTGAGAACTCTAGCAAAGGAGAGTGGTCTGTCTGAGCTGTCCTCCCATTAAATTTAGAGTGCTTAAGCAAACAAAAAATGTCATTAACTTGCAGCTCCGTGTATGCCAATTTATTGTCAGAGGAAAATACTTTGAGATTCCTGACACTTTCTCAGAGTGTTAAACTTGAGAATCCCTAGTTAAGTTCTCACATATATTTTGATGTCTGTTTTCTGGAAAAAGGTGCCAGTTCTTAGTCCCAGTTCTGATAGTCAGAAGGATCTCTTTGGGTTAAATCTTATTTCTTTGCGTTCAGTACTCCCTGATTTCTCTGGAAGAAAGTTGGATGTATCTTAAAATTAGCTACTGTGCTTCTATTATAAACATTTGTTATGTACACAGGATTACTTGGATCGATAATGAAACTGATATGTTTTCAGCTGTGAAGAAACTTAGCTGAAAGTTTCCCCTGAATAAGAGTTTATGGAACTTTTCAGCACTTTCAGCAGAGAGTTGAATGCTGACCAGCCTGACAGCAATGACAAAAATGGAACCTGAGGCTTGCAAATGTTTGTTTTTCCCCAACTCTTTTAAGATCACCAGAGGTGTGTTGCCAAAGTTTCTTGCCACCCAATTCATATAAACTGAGTTCCCCTTTGCTGATTAGGGCCTGGCTTAGGTGCTGAAATTCACTGGGATGAATCCTGAGGAAGGATACCTAACATGGAGAATACTGAACCTGAACAACAGTTTGGTCCAACACTTAAACGAGCTCATATGACATAGTGAATTCAACCACTTCCAGTGGGAAGCTGCCAGTGGGTGTTAGCAACATCATTTCAGCTTGGTGGAGGTATTTTGTCTTTCCTCACCAGGGTTTGACAGTGATTCTAAACGATGTCCATGTCCATTCCAGGCCTGAGCCCATAATGCATGCCCCACTGTGCCACATTGCAGTCCAAATAGGGAGTTTCATATTTGCCTTTAGCTCTTGTACTTGCCACCAGAGTTGCTCACAGTATTTTTTATAAAGGAAGCAAAAAAAAAAAAAAAAAAAAAAAAAAAAAAAAAAAAAAAAAAAAAAAAAAATAATTTAGACTATTTGAATCTGGAATAGAAATGTAATTTTTGAAGGTGCACATACAAATGCAGACATTATTTTAATGAATTAGTCCATTAGCGAGCCTCCCAATTAGCAAAAATAGCCTTGCTTATGAGAATAGTCAGTGCTCTAAATGCATGTTTTGGCTTACTGGGCCACTTGAGGCACTTGGCATATAGCACTTTAAGTATGTTGTTTTGGACCAGTGACAATTGCTTCTGCAGACCAAAAGAAAGATGCACTTAGATGAAATGTTGGCAAAGGACCAAGTCCTACAAAGAAATGGCAATTTCTTGTCAAAGACACAGCACAGCTCTATTCTTATTTCCTGGTAAATGAAAGTGTTCTTGCTGTGACCTGTAAACATATCACACACTCTTCTTCAATTTTGTTGGTTGTAAGACTGACCCTTGCTTGATAAAACTGCTTGATTATGGCAGTATGACAGAAGCATGGCAGCAGTCCTCATGTTCCCATTGCCCCCAAACTTGTGCAGATGCCAGTAAGAGTAACTAGTCTGGGATTTATTCTACAGCAGCAGCTATTTCCCCTCTTTTTGTTTTTCAAAAGGCTTTCTTTTTCTTGTCTTAACATTTTAATAAAATTTCTGTGCTTTCTCACTGTGTCATGCAATGTATTTTGCCTCTAGACAACAATAAAGTGAGAAGGGAAGCAGAAAAAGTAGATGAAGTGAATGCTTCATGGTCTGTGCTTCAAGTAGATGCTTCATGCATGGTCTGTGTACACTGGTCTTGTTTACAAACCTCTGTCAAGTGATCCTTCTGTGCCCCAGAGGTAGAGGGAAACACTTCCCATTTAGCTTTGTGAATGCCAGCCACAATGTTTTATTATTTCTGACTCTCCAACTCTTAGTGTTGTTATAAGTGTCTTGAAAAAAATTCTTCTGGCCCTTTCCTTTACCTGTTCATCTTCTCTGGATAATTTCCAGTTGGTCTGAATCAGGCTGTTTTTGGGTTTAGTACTGATTCACCATCTCATCCAGTGAAGAATGAGCCCATCAGTCTGAGTACAGCTTCCTTTAATTTAGTTACATTTTGCTCTGCAGTATTTCCTGGTTTATATCTTATACATTCCAAATGAATATAATTCTCACACACAAAAGCCTTTCATTTAATATAGGTAGTGTCAGAATAATTTATGCTTTCCTGAAGGATTTTTTTTTTTTTGCTGTGGCAACGAAGTAAAAAAGGTGAAAACAAACATCAGAGTAATTGTAGTGCAGCACAACCCTGCTGAATAAATGTATTTATTTAGTGAACTGGTCACAAATACACAAGCAAGAACACCTTTTTCTGAGGTGATATTCAGAAGCCTACTGAATATAGAGAATGACCATACCATATATTAATATGCAGATTCCACTCAAAATTAGGTGCCTAAATTTATTTCATATCTGAGTTGCATGGGAATAGGAATTATTGTAAGAGGTAATCCCAAAGGAAATATATATGTAGTCTCTCTAACAGCCAGGAGGTGTTTAGAGCAATGCAAGAAAAAGTCTGTTGGTGAAGTCCAGTGCAAGAAAAGGCTTGTAGGTGAAGGTCTGTGTTTTGTTGAAGTGGGTGTTTATTTAGTATTATTATTAACAAACAGATTTGTGGAGCAATGAGGACTTCTATGACCATTTAAAAGTGATATGATAGCAACCTTCTGTAAAGAAGAGAAATTAAATTATATTGTACCTTAATAAGTCATAAACTGTCATTCTTATTCATTCAAGAATCATTCTTATTAAATAAAAATGAATGCTCTATTTCTTCTCTAAATCACTCTTTCTTGTAAATCATTAAAGATTTTGCAGATTAAAAGTATAAATTGTCCTGGTGTTATAGGCCTTTGGTTTTTGTAGGATATTTTTTTCTGTTTATTTATTTGTATGGGTTTTTTTGTGATTTGTTTGTTTGTTTGCTTGCTTGTTTGTTTGTGGTTTTTTTGGCAGTATCTCACAAGAAGTTAAAATAAGAGCTGGAAATCAAGCACAGATTTCCTAAGTAAGGCCAGATGTAATGGCTACGGCAGTATGAAATTTATAAGAAAATTAAACTATTTTAAACTTTAATGTTCTTATTTCCTGAAACAGGAAATGTGATCTAAAACCATGACATTTGATGGAAATATAATTTGATAGGAGTACCTGGATCATAATCCAAAATAGCAGTTGTTTGTTTCTGAGCATGTGTTGCCTTGGAAATATTCTTCTAAGTGTTCAACTATTCACATGTGGGCACATGTTATGCCTTAAACAGAATTCACTCTCAAGAGCAGTCTTGGCTCTCAAGAGGGGTAGCCAGTGCATCTCCAGGAAGAGGCATTTGTCACAACTCCATGTGTTATCTGTGATCCAGAGTTTGTCTGTGATGGGAAACTTCGCTGGTCCTCAGCTTTTGCATAAGAACTAGAAGAATGTCAAAGAGTAGAAACGCACCAGCGATAGTGTATTCCAAACTCAAAAAGTCTTATCTAAAAAATTACAGAATGTGCTGAAAAGGAAAATCCCTCACACATAATAAAGGAATCTGATTCAACAGGTAGTAATTCAATTTTCTGCTTTCCAAGCATATCTTGTGGGAATATAACTTCCAGCCACATGAGTAAAATGTTGGGAAAGCATTGAGGATTGCTAGCACATCTTCAGATTACTCTGTATCTGACATCACTGGCTGAATTTAGAGATACCACTCATGAGGGTGTTTATTATGCATATGTAGAAAGTCCCTTCCAAACCAGATTACTCAATGATTCTCTTAATCTTTATGCATTTTTATTCCATGTATGCGGAAGTAAACTTAGAAGCTATAATGATGTGAGATTTTTTTTCCAAACAAACCTTTGTAAAGTGTCCATATAAGGAGTGACACTGTTTTTTTTCTTAATTTTTGAGCCGCTTGTTAAAAATATTCAAGATATTAAAAAAATACCTTGGCATTTTCATGCATATTCCCACAGAATTCAGCAGCAAGCAGTTTGTAAGGAGGAATGCTGTCAAATTAACTGTTTGTGGGGTATATACCCCAGTAGGTGTGAACAGAAATTGTCTCTTCCTGAAGAGCTGTGATATGAAGTATTGATGGCTGGTGAATCCAAGGAAGAGCCTAAAGAGCTAGTGTACCAAAACTGAAACCTTTTTCAGGTTTAAGAGTTATTCTGAGTTATTGTCAGCCTGGTATCTCACGCTGCTCTAGAGGCTGATAATGGTATAAGCACCATGCCCAAATTTTGACCTAAAGACTTGGACAATATGTATTTTATGTGCCATATTATTTATTGTTTTTTTCTCTCTTTGGTTTGAAAAACCAAATAAATTAGACTTGCAGGAGCCTGCTAAATCAATATAGTTTGGAACACTACCAGATTCTGATTCCTGTAGATACTAAACTCTTCTGTGGTCCCAGAAAAGCTTACAGAATTTTCAGGACAAATCAGGTTTGATTTTTTTTCATTTGCTTGTTCTTCCTTTAAGTTCTCATTTGTGAGAGAAAGCAGCAAAATACATCTTTGATGTAAACTCCACTTCCCAAATGATAGAGCAACTGTGTGTGTGTCTTAATATTGGAACAATGAGATGTGATTCAAGATGACAATTTTAAGACATATGTAGACACACTTTATTTTTCTGCCTCCAGCCCAGCTCTGAAAATCTACAGCATGTGCTGTCAGGTCTGGTGATTAAACATTTCTGACATCTCTGTTCTTAACCAAATTCATCATTATAGCAATACTTAGTCAAGCCAAAGTTGTGATTGGCTGAACATATTTCAGTGTTTAAGTTTTATTTAAGAAAACTGTGTTTAAAATGAAAGCTTTTACGTGTGCACATGCACATGTGTGTATGTATGAGAAAAAGGGAAAGAAGGTGAGCTACTGTGCAAATATTTTGTGTTGAGTAAATCCATTGATTATGCATATCACATATCCTCCCTTTAAATTGCAAATCCTAGAATCAGAAATCTGGGTGGGATTAAGCTGAAAAAAAAGAACAGATGGGACTGTTGATGTGACTGCCAGAGGCTTGGGCAGAAGGCAATGAAAAATAATTCTATTTTTCTCCTAAATTGAGAAAGCTAAACTGGTGATCAGTGGTAGATTTTGGGCAGATGGGATGACTTGGAGAAAATGGTTGGCAGACTTAGTCACAAGATAATGAGTAAGATAAGGAGTTTTAGGGTTCATCAGGGGGTCTTCAACTTCAGACCATGGACTGTGTGTGTTTTCACAAAAGGCAAAAGTACACATAGGAGAATCCTTACCTGCAATATGGGGTAATCATTCCAATTGTTTATCACATCACATGTGTAATTCCCTGAGTGCACTGCAGTAAATAAGTATGTTGACATCCAGAACTGGAAATGTTTTTGTATATATGTCACTCTGAATACTTCTGCTACTATTGTTAGTATAATAAGCTAAAAGTTTGGTTTTTTCCTTTTCTTAACTCCATTTTGCACTTAAACCTTTTTGCAGCACTTCCATTTTACCCAGGTACTCACTCTCTCAATTTCTTTGCTATGAAATATCTACTGTTGATTTGTAAATATTCAAATAGGACACATTGTGTTGAGAAAGAAGCAGAGAAATTATGTCAAAATGCTTCTTCTCAATGGTAAACAAAACGTACTAGCATTTATTACAATAATGATGTCAAAAATCATCAAATCATCAAATCATCAAATTACAATTCTATGTCAAAAATCACTGTTGAGATAATTTATTTTGCTTTAATTTAATATCTCTTATTGGATGGAATATATATTTTATAAACAAGGGAAAAGGGCTGCATTTATAGCACATATGGAAGGATTATTTAAACATGAAAGACTGAAAGGATGATTAAATCTCAGCTATTTGAATTTCATTATTTGTTTTGCAAGGAATCTGTTTCATGCTGAAAAATGATAGCAACAAAAGCGTTGGAGTAGTAATATAACTCATGGTACAACCAGTACAGTTTGTCGTGTTTTAATGTCACCATACCTTTAAATATTGGCAAAAGACCTCAGTATATAGACTACAGTGCCAGTGAAAAGTATTTTTTCCCCCACTGGTTTCTCCATAGTCTGTAGCAACTCTACCAGCCAAATCTACTCAACTTTTACAAAGAAATCCTAGTATTCCTGAAAGAATACCTTTCAGACTTGCTCTGCTGCATTTGAAGGACAGGCGTACTTCTTTTAATCAATGAATGGAATAGTCTTTCATATAAATAGTGCTAAAATTTTAAAGTATTCCTTAGATAAAGTAATTGTGGTTCCAGATTGTCCCACCTATAACTTGGAGATCATTAAGAATATCTGTAGGATTAGGGCAGGTTTGAATCTCACTCTCCGAGTGTTCCAAGGTGTGCAGGGCAAGAGGAGATTCTGCAGCTGCTGGAATGGGACCTGAACTATCTTTTGTTGTGAAATGATGCTGCTCAGGTGATTTTGTATACGCTGTAGCACCTCCTGGTACATACACACTTCTGCACAGATAATTTCTTTTACCTATTATTCCACTCTGCTGTTTTCTTATTCTTTAATTTGAGCTTTCCTTCCAAAGTCAGACCACGAATTTGCACCTGTTCATCAGCTCAGAAACAGCCACAGACTGAGTTGTAACCACATGATCCTGCATGTTACTACTCAAGCCCAAGAAGACTTAAGTTAGGTGCAAAGCTGCACAAGCTGGACATAATGTGGATTTCAGCATGCATCTCCTGTGTTAAATCCAGGAATGCAAGGAAATAACCAGTGTGGAAACCCAGTCTTCATCAAAATTGCATCTGATTTCCCTGTCAATTTAAGAGTGTGAAGATTACATGTAGCTGGCTGCAAGCTGATTTACTTGAGTAGCCAGCTGAGACATCACCTACTATGTTTCAGGTACTGTACAAATGTTGTTTGCACCAGAGAAGGTCACGGGGACTATTTAATACTTGTACTGCTGGAGTTCAGTGACAAAACTTTGTCAGCTGCTGTGACAGTTTAATGAAGATAAAGAGGACTTTAAAAGCTTATGTTTCAAAAGAATGTCCTATCTGGGGAAAATAATGAATGGATACCTTGCTTGGCTAAGAAACAGAGAAAAGATGAATCACTTCTCACTGTAGCAGCATGTACTACAGCATTTTGGCCATACTCTCTTTGAAGGATGTCCTCATGAAACAAACTCTTTATTTTGGTATTCAGAGCAACAGGAAACATCTGAAATGGCGGCAAGAAGTTTGAAATTTGGATTCTTCAGGTAGGATATTGAAATACATGAAAAAGTATCTAAGTAGTAAGTGACTTGATTATTTTGGTTTTTCAGATTAATTAATTACCGGAGATTCTTATTTTGTCAGACTTTTTGGGGAAAAGGGCAGAAGGCAGCCAAGCAAACAAACTATATACTTATATTTAGTTAATGAAAAAAGAGCAAAAGATTTTAGCAAGCTGACATCCTTTTCCAGAAGTGAGGCAAGTACTTAACATTCAGTTTCACACAACCTGAGCCATCTAAGCTGTTTGTTCATGTCATACCATATGTGAGGTGCAGACTTACTCTCTGAAACTTTTTTTTTTTTCTTCACTTTCTTAAAGAAGTCACCTGGAAAACCAACACTTCTCACCATTTCCCTCTCTGACAGAGTCCTGGGTGTTATCTTCACACTGGGCTTTTGCACAGTTCTCTCTTGCATCTCATGGCATCATCTCGTTTGCATCTCACGATACTGACAAATGTTGTGCTTCACCACTGAGTTCAGGCACTACTTACATGGATCTGCTCTGCACCAGCCACCCATGTTTGAGCTGGCATCCTGCAAGTGGATTTGTAAGAGTTCTGGAGGAGCTGAAAGAAGCACGTTTGAGAGAAATATTTATGCATTTTTCAGAGGTATGTGCCCTAAAATTTCTGTTACATTCCCTTATGAAAAATTCACCTGGAAAGCAATGATATATTAACAGTATCACCTGCCATGGGATTTCCTGAAAATTATACTTCAGTTTGGAAAGGCCCATTGATGGTGGGCCTTGGAGGCATTTAACAATGCTGGTCTTTGTTCAAACGCAATTGAATTCTCTCCATTTCACTTGCTATGAAAGTAATCATAGAACATGCAACAGTTTTCTTCTACAATAATAAAGTGGTTATTCATGCGTACATTTTTTTATTAAACCTTACATTTATTTAGACTTTTTGAAAGAGTTATAAGTAGTTCCTGATAATTGAAATTAATGAGACAGATCCCAAACCAAATAGATATCTACAGCATCTGCAATGCTGTCAATATTACACTATTATTGCACTATTTTTATGTGAGTCTTAGAACATACAGATTTGGAAGGGACACACAAGGACATCCTGTCCAACTCTTGGCCCTGCACAGAACCATGCCCAACAACCCCATGTGCCTGAGAGTGTTGCCTGAACACTCCTGGAACTCTGTCATTCTTGGAGTTGTGACCACTTCCCCAGACAGCCTGTTCCAATGACCAAAAGCCCTCTGGTGAAAAACCTTTTTCCTGACATCCAACCTAAACCTCCCCTGACACAACTTCAGGTCATTCCCTCAGGTCCTGTCACTGTCACCACGGAGCAGAGATCAGTGTCTGTCCCTCTCTTCCCTTCCATGGAAGTTGTAACTGCAGTGAGGTCTCCCCACAATCTCCTCCAGCGACCTCAGTCACTCCTCACATGGCTTCCCCTCAGGGCCCTTCACCATTTCCATTGCCCTCCCTTGGACACTCTCTGATTGCTTAACATCTATTTTACATTGTGGCACCCAAAACTGCCCCAGCACTCGAGGTGAGGCTGCCCCAGAGCAGAGCAGAGCAGAGCAGAGCAGGATAATCCCTCCCTTGCCTGGCTGGTGATGCTGTCCCTGATGTCCCCAGGACAGGGATGTCCCTCCTGGCTGCCAGGGCACTGCTGGCTCACGTTCAGCTTCCAACAACCAGGACCCCCAGGTCTATTCCATTGTACTGATCCCCAGCCTCACATTCCCCAAAAAGTTTGAAGAATGAAGGCATGTATCCTGCTAAGTGAGTACTCTGCCATTTGAGAAAATTCCCCTT